>NC_063047.1:31448481-31748481 GCF_018812025.1 Megalobrama amblycephala
CCCTATTAACACAGATAATAGTGTTTAGTCCAAACAACCTGGACTAGCAAGTGTTACGAGGTCAAACATACTTCAGCCACGTAAACAAACAGCACTGCTAAAGCATCAATGAATAATATATAATCAAGTCTGGAACAACAAAACTTTCTTTAAATATTATTTGGTATATTATTATTAATGGTCGACTGATATAGATTTTTTGATGGCCAAAGCCATTATCACACTATTTGATTTTGATTTGAAAATGCTAAGTGAAATGAATCAACGTCAGGGCTGTAACCACCATAGGCATTAAGGGGGACAATAATTGGAAATGGCCAAATTGACCCCCCATTATTTGACATTTCTTAATGCTGCTCTGCATTTCGCACCGCTCTGTTTGTTGTTAGGATGACAGACAGTTTAAAAAGTTAAATTTTTTAAGCTGGTCTGCCTCAGCGGTCTAACAGCGCTCATCAATGTCAAAATTATGGCCAATCAGATCAAAGAAGGCGGGGCTTACTGTGAAAGTGAAAGAACGCATGTGCGGTAAGATATAAGAAGCTAAACATTTCATATTTTACATCTGTTTTACGATGGACATGTTTAACGATCCACAGTAACATACAGTGAAGTAAATTACTTAACTTTTTTATGGAATTTCTCCATTTCGAATTGAAAATGATGTCATTCAACGATGTCATTCATAGCTAAATGTGACAAGAGACACGCCTTTTTACATTTTTGACATATTAGACAGGCATACAAAAAAGGAGTGAATGTGTGCATACTTTTAAATAAAATATTATTTGCACAGAGTTCAAACGGACTACTTCACAACTTTAGGCGATAATTAGACCTAGAACTTCTTTTACCGTTCTTATTTCTTCTTTATTCAATTAAATCCCTTTTTAGAAAGGAATTTTAACAACTTTACAAGACACTTCACATTCAGAATGAGCAAGAGTTGAAGTGACACTTGCCTAAACACCACTAATAATGACACTCAGTGATGGTGAGAATACACTGAGGAGACTGTGAAAAACTACACCAGAGAAAAGTCGGTCTGAATATTATAGTAGTAAGTCGTGTGCAAATGTTTCACAGACATATTCATGGATGGAGCACTGCGTGCTCTGACACACCAGCTAAAAATATGGATTACCCAGAACATGTGTGGTGCTTTTCAAATTAGGAATCTTAAAATGGTTAAAATAATGCACCACCAATGCACTTAGTCAAAAAAAATAACATCCATGAGTTTTCAAACTATACACATTTGTATGTACATCCGTGAGATTTCTACAAATGCAACGCATGCTTGTTGTTGGTGTAGGTGGTTGGATTTAGGCCAGTCCTGGTAACCAGCTGTCATCCTCGTTCGCAGGAGCTGGGGCATGGGCGAATCGGCTTTACTTTTCCACTGCCGGTGACCCGAGTATAGCTACAAGCCTAATAAAGACTGTTAAAGCCCACAGAGGCTGTCTGCTCTCTTTTAAGAGGAGTGTCTAACCAGCTCGAGCTGAAGGCAACGGGTAATTTTATAGGGACATTGACACAATGAAAGGCCCCCAACTGTGTAGTTTAACACTGGGGGACAAGTAAATCTGGCTGTGGTTACAATGGCGATATGTGCATAATGCACATATGAGAATGAAAGGAGGGGCAAAAGCTGTGCATTTAGGAGGAAGAGAATGCATTCAAGCCAGATCAATGAGATTTAATTACATATCTGCCTCCATTATTATGTCATCATTACAAAAGCTGCAAGCTACAGTCCTGGGAAACATTCAGCGCAAATAAGCTAAGAGAAACATTAGTAACTGTTAAAAGTGTTTTACATAAGCTTCCGATTCAGAGTTTCTCTTTATAATGCATTCATTACAGTTACTTTTTTGCAGCAGAAATGACCTTCCAAGTGTTCCAAGTGACTCGTTTCTTTAAGGTTTTTGAGATGCCTTGAGGATATCTTGGTAAGTGTTGCTTGGTTTTCTACTACTGTAACCATAACAGCAGGCCACACAGAAGGGATCCCTGGGATTCGACAACTCGCTCATATTTGCCAGTGGTAAATTAATGAACACTTAAATGTTTTTCCCCCATGACAAGGGCCAAGGCTATTTAGGTTAACCTGCAGATGCAATGAAGTGTAGATCAATTATTTAAAATGGTGGTTTGGACCGTGGGGCCTAATGCATAAAAGCTGCATACAAAAAAGGGGGCTTTTGCAGGAGTTAATACAATTTCCTTCATCAGGATTTACAAAAACCTGCACACTTCTAAGTACTGGTGTTCTCATTTTAGCGACTGCAGTGGTCAATGAGCACAAAAAGATTCAAGAACTAACCAGTTCAACAGTCATAATTTAAAGGGACTGTTTATTTTACAAATATCTTTGGGATAATCGATTGTCAGCTGTCAAACTGTGATTGCCTTTGGCCAAAGTAGTTGATACCTACATTTTAACTAGTAGTCACATTGACAATTCACATCAATTTAAATCAATCTTGCCAATATTAAAGGATTAGTTCACTTTCAAATGAAAATTAGCCCAAGCTTTACTCACCCTCAAGCCATCCTAGGTGTATATGACTTTCTTCTTTCTGATGAACACAACCGGAGAAATGTTAATAAATATCCTGACGCATCCGAGCTTTATAATGGCAGTGAACAGGGTTCACAAGTATGAGCTGAAGAAAGTGTCTCCATCCACATCCATCCATCATAAACGTACTCCACATGGCTCCGGGGGGTTAATAAAGGCCTTCTGAAGTGAAGCGATGCGTTTTGTGTAAAAAAAAAAATTCACATTTAACACGTTATTGAAGTAAATTTCAATTTCTCCAATTGTGTTCATCAGAAAGAAGAACGTCATATACACCTAGGATGGCTTGAGGGTGAGAAAAGCTTGGGTTAATTTTCATTTGAAAGTGAACTAATCCTTTAAGTCAATTTAGAATATAGACAGGGAATATTCCATACCATACGTTTTATTTTGCAAAGATGCATTAAATTGATCAAAAGTGGTAGTAAAGAAATTTACAATGTTACTTATTTCAAATAAATGTCAACATTGATAATAATAATAAGAAATGCTTCTTGAGCACCGAATCAGCATATTAGAATGATTTGTGAAGGATCATGTGACACTGAAGACTGGAGTAATGATGCTGAAAATTTAGCTTTGCATCACAGGAATAAGTTATATTTTAAAATATATTCAAATAGAAAACATTTATTTTAAACTGTAATAATACTTCACAATATTCCTGCTTTTATTGTATTTTTTATTCAAATGAATGCAGCCTTGGTGAGCAAAAGAGATGTTTCTCTCTGATCTCAATTTTTTGAATGGTAGGCATGTAAATGAAAAAAATTAAATGCATTGCAGATAAAGCCATTTGCGCATACTTAAATTAGCCTATATACTTCAGTTTGCACTGAAGCTACACACAATATTAAGCACCAGAAATGTTTACTTCATACAACACACAAGCCTACTTGAAAATCTCTGAGCCACTGCACTCTAATCAGTGGAGATTTAGAGCATGTGGCCATTGTATTATCACTTCACTTCAAATACCAATCAGGTGATTTATGGCATCAGTTCATTGATTCATGCTCACATCATAAACTTTGACCAGTATCATCCACACATTTGGTCCACAACCGTTGAACATCAAAGAACAGACGTCTCTCAGGTCTTTGTGCAAAATGTCTGCAATTCCTCCAACGCAGGCTGATTTTGATTGTGAGGCTAAAACTTTCCACCTGGTTTGAAAACAAAACCACCCATTCTTTCCTGCCTTCATTTATCTATTGGCTAGAGATCTACTCAGCACCGACTGACTGACTTTCTTCCCTCTCTCACTGGCCTTAAACTCTTCTGCTAACGTAACCTGAGATTACTGTTGTTAAAACAGAACAAGTGGGTCATTTACTGTTCCCATCAAAGGCACCTGGCTTAGAGACAAACTGCAGTCAATGCCGGGTTTGTTCTAATTCTTTTCAATCACTACCTGATTGTGGGAGCAGTTATGAGGCACATCTGATAGTAGGGGTTTGGTAATCCACTTTAAATACAGAGGAGGAGAAATGGAGAGATTTACAGAAAAGGGATCAGAACCTGCAACCCATCAACAAACAGATGCAGATAAAGGCGTCTATATGGGCAGTATCCCAACCACTTCACAAACCTACACAGGCAGCAACTCCACACTTCACACAAAAAGAATTCTGTATGGAAGAGCTGTAGCATGTGTCTTTAACCAAACAATACTCAGATAAGCATAAAAATACACAGCACACTAAAACGGTTTTACTTTTTCACTACATTTGGCAGAATGCATTCTGGGATCATAATTTGGCAGTAATGAGATTTGTTCATTTCTACATCGTATCGCTTAATACAAATGATAGAGCAATGTCTTGGTCAGGTCAATTAATCTGACGATTTTTGGCCAGTTTTCGAAAAATTGCTCTGCCTGGTGATACTTACAAAATTGACCAATAGCCATGTAAATATATGGTATACATTTTCTATTTTCAAATATTATTAGTGAATTTTGGGTACATAAATATATAATATAAATGTAAATAAGTATAAATAAATTCAGCAATAATTAATTATTTATATAAACTCACAATTGCGAGAAATAAAGTCAGAATTGCGAGTTATAGTGTCAGAATTGCATGATATAAACCCACAATTCTGACTTTATAACTCACAATTGCGAGAAATAAAGTCAGAATTTTGACTTTATAACTCACAATTGCGACTTTATATCATGCAAATCTGACCTTAAAACTCACAATTCTGACTTTATAACTCACAATTGCAACTTTATATCATGCAAATCTGACCTTAAAACTCACAATTCTGACTTTATGACTCACAATTCTGACTTTATAACTCACAATTCTGACTTTATGACTCACAATTGTCACTTTATATCTTGCAATTCTGACTTTATATCATGCAATTCTGACTTTATAACTCACAATTCTGACTTTATGACTCACAATTGCAACTTTATATCATGCAAATCTGACCTTAAAACTCACAATTCTGACTTTATGACTCACAATTCTGACTTTATAACTCACAATTCTGACTTTATGACTCACAATTGTCACTTTATATCTCGCAATTCTGACTTTATATCACGCAATTCTGACTTTATAACTCACAATTCTGACTGAGTTATAAAATCGCAATTGCGAGTTATAAAGTCGAAATTGTTAGTTATATAGTTCTGACTTTATAACTCACAATTCTGACTTTATGACTCACAATTGTCACTTCACATCTCACAATTCTGATTTTATAACTCACAATTCTGACTTTAGAACTCACAATTCTGACTTTATGACTCACAATTGTCACTTTATATCTCGCAATTCTGACTTTATAACTCACAATTCTGACTTTATGACTCACAATTGTCACTTTATATCTCGCAATTCTGACTTTATATCACGCAATTCTGACTTTATAACTCACAATTCTGACTTTATAACTCACAATTCTGACTTTGAGTTATAAAATCGCAATTGCGAGTTATAAAGTCGAAATTGTGAGTTATATAGTTCTGACTTTATAACTCACAATTCTGACTTTATGACTCACAATTGTCACTTCACATCTCACAATTCTGATTTTATAACTCGCAATTCTGACTTTATAACTCACAATTCTGACTTTATGACTCACAATTGTCACTTCACATCTCACAATTCTGATTTTATAACTCGCAATTCTGACTTTAGAACTCACAATTCTGACTTTATGACTCACAATTGTCACTTTATATCTCGCAATTCTGACTTTATAACTCACAATTCTGACTTTATATCATGCAATTCTGACTTTATAACTTGCAATTCTGACTTTATAACTCACAAGTGCAACTTTATAACTCACAATTGTGAGTTTATATCACACAATTCTGACTTTATAACTCACAATTGTGAGTTTATATCACAGAATTGCAAGATAAAAAGTCACAATTATGCCTTTTTTATTTTTTATTCAGTGGTGGAAACAATCTTCCATATATTCACACACACATATGCTTTGCTAAATAAATGACTGCAGTTTTAAAAATTGGCCAAAAGACTGCATTTTAGAAGGTAAAATAATTATGCTGCCAATGTTTTGAGGCATTTTTCGGGAAAGTGCCTATGGTGCATTATAATTCTGCCAAAAATGTTTTGGAGCAGAGATTAGATGTGCACATCTTCCAAGGACTATTTTTGTTAGGCACTTTTTTGGGAGGCACACAGCGTAAGGATTTCCCCACTTGACAAGATTGCTTTAAGTATAAATATCTTGATGTGGTGATATACTACCCAATGTCCCATCTCTGGAGCAGATGGGGTGTCTGTCTGTGAGCCAGAGGGGTGCTTGACGATGACTTACTGCAGCAAAGCCTTAGCTTAGCCTCTCCACAATACTGTCCGCATTCCGTCAGTGATGTTTGATGCCGATCCAATAGTTCAGCATGCAAGTCCTGCTTTTTGTTGGCTAGCACCATGCCTGCTAATCCTTTCTAATGTTGATCCAATTCTTGGCAGGTTTGTGACAGCATAATGCAAGATATGTGATACCTCACCTCTTATGAAAGAATGTATTAGTAGGACGATATGCATCCTTTCAACGGGGGATTCGCCACAATTAATATATCAAGAATGATTGCATTATATGAAAGATAACAACGAGAAGACTGAGAAAGATATCAAACACGGCAAGTCTCAGCTATGGTGGCCATGCCGGAGGAGTGAAAGTATGTCATAAACAAATTGACCTGCTTTAACAGTTAAAACAAACAAGTCACAACCATTTTCCACTTTCAAGCGCTAACAAAGGCCTCCATTCTGAAATAAAGTGGGTCATCTTTAACAAAGGCATGTTTATGGCACAATCTAAATGTCAGGATATGTAAGGAACATCTGTTGAGCTTTTTATTGTGTAATGTCTATTTTTGCCCTTAAAATCTCCTTGCAGATAAGAGCGCAGAAACAATGTACCCTTCATAATATACGGCCTGCCACCGAGCAGGTCCATTTGTTAATGAAACGAAGATGCGTGCCATGAAAAGAGCCCTTAGGTTTGCAGTAGCTACAGGAGAAAGGTGCTGGACCCATACTATCACCCTCACCAAAATGACATAATCAGCTTAGAGCTAATTCTTGGCGCTGAGGAGATAAGATGGAGAGAGGAAGTTGCAGTCGAGTCCAGTTCAGTCATACAGCAAAACCTCTTTTCACCCAGAGCGACACACCTCCCCAGAGCATGTGGTGTTTTTCAAGTGCTATAAAGAGCATTAATGCTTTTATTTGGACACACAAACATTCTGTGTGTGCTGGATGAAGGAAAAGAGACTTTCTGAAAGACTCTGGAGGATGAACGCACTGGAGCTTGAGCTGAAGTCGATTCAAATAAATTTTGTTTTGCTTACTGTGAAATTACATTCTTTGTCCTGAAGTTTGCCCTTGGTCTACCTTCACGTCCAAAAAAGAAAGTCTAACTGTCATGGGCACATACAGTCAGTCAATCAATCTTCGTGTAAAGAGGGCATGATATTACTGCTGCTCTCCACAGATCTTATTTTAGATTCTGTGTATTTATATACAAATTGCAATGCATCACCATTAAATATCATCAGACCATAACTTGGTGGTAATAGGATTCATTTCTACAGTACATTTTAGATATATGGAATGTATTACTTAATATCACAAAAGACTGCGATTTAATTAAGTATACAGTCTGTTTGCGGCGCATGTTTCAAAGTGAAGTTCGTACTTTGCTCCGGTGTTTTCCGTGTCTCAGAGCGGCTCGGTTCACAGTGAATGCAGTGAACTCCATGTCTACATGTGAGTTTAACGTGCATTTGGGAACGTAGTTACACATTATTTTCAAAATTTCTAACATTTTTGAGGGCGGATCACTACAGCATTTCACTAGAATTGTAACGAGATGACTTTGTAAACCTGTTTTCACAGAAACCAAAATTAAAGCTCATCTGCAATTCCTGTCAAAATAAAAGCTCGAAGGTTTATCTCTCACATGTGAAGAAGTTAGGACAAAAGTATTGTAATTTCCCTACTGTAACATAATGTTAAATAATTTACAATTTTACAGTGCATTTGTTTTACAATATTCAGGCCTGGTTTGAAAGGGCTTAAATTAAGCCAGGATTAGGCCCTAGTTCAATTAGGACATTCAAGTAGCTTTTTTTATATGTGCCTTAAAAAAACATGGTGTGCATCTTGAGACAAAACAATGGCTCTGACATGTTTTAAGATATGTCAGTGCAAGTTGCTTTCAGTTAAAACAGCTCAAACATGCATTTTGGTCTGGGACTAGGTGTAAGCCTTGTCTGTGAAACCGGGGGATAATATACATTTATTTTTATGATTTTATTCTAATTGTTTGGCTTCCTATAACACAAGTGTGGATGTACTGTAGACTGAGACACTATATCACAACTAAAAAGAGGGTTGAGCCCCCTTTAAAGTTCAAAATCAAAGCACTGACATTTTTCTTTGTTCAACTTGCACACTGAATATGGGTTGGAGCTCTTAATTTTGAACTCTCAAAGTGGGCATGCCCCTAGAGGTACACATATATATATATATGTTCTGTTTTTTGTTTGTTTGGATGGAGTACATTTAGTATTGACCTGTTTGAAATCTTAATACAATACTACAATACAGGATTGCACCACTGCATATCAACATAATCTATGACCTTAAAACAGCAACAGCAGTCTCTAAATATGTCACGGAAATACAAGTTAACCAACATTCCATTCCTCAGGTCAAAATAATTAAACGTTGCTGGATCACTTGGCAACTCGTGAAAACTTAGAGGACACGTCAAACAGCTTGAGATTTATGACACATAAAGCAGCTGTTGTGCCTTCTTTTTGTACATGAGAATTTTCAATTAGACAGTAGACATGTTCATACTTGGACTCCATACTTGGCTACATTGTCACTGTGTCTGTTGCCGTTGGTCAGCATCTAGCTTTAAGAGGTTATTTACGATGGTTTTTAAGAACATTCTTTTCAGGAATTTAAATTCTGATTCAAAGTTTTGTCTTTAGAACAATCATAAGAAATGCTTTATGGAAAATAAAATTAAGAAGAAAACAGCTGTCAAAAGGATAGTTCACACAAAAATGTAAATTCTGTCATCATTTACTCACCCTCAAGTTGTTCCAAACCTTTCTTCTGTTGAACACAGTATGGAAAAAATATACTATGGAATTCAGTGGGTTACATCAACTGTTTGGTTATTGACATTCTTCAAAATATCTTATTTTGTGTTCAGCAGAAGAAAGAAATTCATACAGGATTGGAACAACTTTAGGGTGAGTAAATGATGACAGAATTCTTATTTTTGGGTGAACTATCCCTTTAAGAAGAATTGTATTCTTAAGAATCTAATTTTAAATCCCTTTAGCCTGGAAAACAAGAAATCAAACAAGTTAACCAAACCACCTGTTCCGAGATCGTGTCTGAACTACAAGAGGGTCCGACTGATCCTGACAGGTGCTGTGCATACTGGGGAATGGATCATCTCTTGCAGTAGTGTTAACAGCTTAGCCATCTGGTAGAGTGGCACGTGCCTCCTGTGCGAACATATCCTGCTAAATCCACCAAACAAGATGCAAAGTGTCTGCTGTGGTGTCACACTATACCATACACAAAACGGTACGTCAGTTAGGCTGGTAAACCTATTATGGGTGCTGTCAGGAAACACAACAACAGTCTAAGCACAGCAGAGACATGACTTACAGCATGCTGCAAATTAACAGAAAATGTTATCTAGTTTATTAAACACAGATACATATATACGAGAGCTGTCAGTTCATTTTTCCCCCACTAAGTTTATTTTGCACGTTCATTTATTTTCAAATTAAGTAAAACTACTAGGTAAATCATTTGGCAACAATATTTTTATGTGAGAATCGATCTTCTCGAAACACGCAAGCGTCCCGTGGCTACTGCAAAAGCTACAATGCTTTGAAAGAACCTGAGCTATGATCAAAGTACTGAATAATGTAGTTCATTTAGTAGCATCGCTACGTTTAGTTAGTTACTCCCCAACACTGCCTGTAAGTCCATTAGAGTCTCCACTGACCTTTGAGATGAGCTCATCGTGATTGGCGAGATGTGCCCGGCAGTGGATGCAGCTGTAAGTTCGGTGACAGTTGGGCAGGTAGGCCTGGAAGGTCTTGGACTTTGTCATTTTTACCATCTCACAGTCGTGGTGCTCCTCACTGGGTTCCTCTGGGCTGGCACTAGACGAGTTGCAGCTCTGCTGAACTTGCTGACAGAAGAAACACTGGAAGATGCAAGCAAAAGCCGTCGTTGTTGTGGAGTGGATGTGTGGTACGCTCCACACAGACACCACAGGAGAAAATACGACCTGGAAAGACAAGGCAAGAAAAAAAAGGATGGAGAAAGTCATTATTCATTGGCTTTTACCAAGATATAAATGATAAGGTAACCTTAAACTGACCTTTAGGCCCCAAAAATCCTCATGATTTTCATCATTTACTCAACTCATGCCATTCCAAAACCCTATGACTGTCTTTCTGCTGTGGAACACAAAATGGGAAATTGCACTGGTTACTTTATCCATGCAATTATGATGAATGGGGACAAGAACAAAAGCACCACAGAAGTAGTACATATGACTTGTAAGCTTCACAAAAATATATTCTGGCCCTGTTTACACCTGGTATTAAGACGAGTTTTGATCGATCGGATCACAAGTGGACGACGCTAAATACAGGTGTAAATGGGATCTAAAACTTTTTGAGTTTGTCCACTTTCGACCACTTCCAGAGGTAGTCGAAAACACATTCGACCGGATTGTAGAGTTGTCAAAAGTACCGACTTTGGTACCAAGTCGGTACTGAAATTTTAAAAATGTGACGCTTTGAGCACTGTTGAGCGGATTCGAAAACACCTCCGATTGGCCATTTTGTTGACTCACTCATCGGATATGTCTGTGATTGGCTTCAACGATCAACGCTTTAAAAACGTTGTAAATAGTCATCAACGATGGTCTTCACCAACCGCTTGCACAGATACACACGGGAGTGAACCAGTCTGCTGATAGACGCCTGCTTTCAAACGCTCCTGTTCCCGCTTTGATCATTGTAGCCAATCACAGACATATCCGATGACCACGTCAACACAATGTCCAATCAGAGGTGTTTACGAATCCACTGAACAGCGCTCAAAGCGTCACATTTTTTAAATTACAGTACCGATTGGTACCGGAGTCGGTACTTTTGACAGCTCTACCAGATTGCTTTCGTAGTGTAGACGCTCATGTGGTCGAATGTGCCCGTCCAATCGTGTAAACATTATGGGATGCACACTAGCCAGACGGGATTTAAACTTTGTCGGCTAAAGACCCAAGTTTGGTTTGAAGACGGAAAACGTACCAAGAACAATGTTCTCTCATCATTCCTGATTTCTAACACGCACTCACAGCGTTCAACGTGGTCTTGCAGCTATCAGAGTAGAAACTAAAGCTGCTGCTTTCCGCGTGTTTTTCCATCATCTGTGCGCATTCAGTTGTAAATTACGTGAGCTTATTTTGTTCATCAGATTGCAAGATCTGAAAACCCCATACATTTACCTGCACATAGACCCTCCCTTCGAAGAAATCAGGACAGAAGTGGATGAAATTGGACAAAAGAGAGGAATTAAAATACCAGGTGTAAACAAGAATGTGTCTCCCTTGTCAACTTGTAATCCAGTCGATCAAAACCCATCCTAATACCAGGTGTAAACAGGGCCTCTTCTGAGTCCGAGTTAATCTTTTAAGAATTGGACTGATTTGACTTGATCCGAATTACCTTGATTTACACAACAATCCATTGCAGTCAACAAAAGTTAACTGAAAGGGTGGATGAATAACAACTTAAAATTATGGTCTCTATGACTTAGAATATGAAATTGCATGGAAAGAGTAACCATTAAACGATGACAAAGTATTTCATTTTTAGGTTGAACTTACATTTGCATTCATGCATTTAGCAGATACTTTTCCAAAGCGCCTTACATTGCATTTAAGGTATGCATTTTCAATTCAATGCATTAAATCAATCCCATGTGCTTGGTGTTCTTAATGCCATGCTCAACTTGTATGAACTAGCTATTTCTTTTAAGCATGAACAATTAGTCCTAGAAAGGCAAAAAAATATTTACCATGTGCAAAAGAGCAGCTAAAATCAGATAAAAGCGAAAGAAAACAATTTCCTCTGCACCCTTGACAGCTTAAGCCTGTGAAACTGATGAAGTGTGAATAATAAAGATTTTCCCTCCAGTGAATACCACATATTTAACATTCACATTTCAAGTTGTTTAAGCATGTTTAAAATGGCAGCTAGTTGCCCTGTGCACCAAAAGGACCAAGCTAAGCTCTATTGCCAGTGTGGGAAACGCATTGTCCATTACAGAATAACATTCAAATCATCTTGCTTTACCAGACCAGACTGCCCCCTTACAGAGCCAAATTAACACTAAAGCAGTGAATTAATTGTGGAAAGTTGCACTTATTTCAATAATTTTAGCTACAACTCTTCCTTTGATTGCCATGCAAAACCATTGTACATGAACACGGTTACCAAAGTACTATATGCCATGTCATGCCACTGTATCACTGTACCACTTCTGCAGGGGAGGAGAAATTATAAGGAATAATAATAATTAAAGGTATTTTCACACTTGCAGATGAATGGTTTAAGGCACTGGCAGATTTTAACATGTGGCTTTTCTAAAAGGCATCTTTTTTGACAATCATCAGTCCATAGTTCACATTCTGTTCACACAGACAATCAGAAAATAACAGGAAACTCTGTATAATGCGCTAATGAGGGGGCCAACAACACTCTACGCAAAAGAAAAACAGTCACTTCCGCAATAGCACAGGAAGCTCCAACCATGCCGACCAACAAAGCGCGCGAGCTCTGTCTGCCCCTGTGGCGCCTGTGTTGCCAGATCTCGCTAAAACAAGTAACATACTCTGACTTACCTAACCAAAACAATGCTAAATTAATCTTTTCAATAATCATATCCTTGTACTCATTAATTTAAATGTTTCACATATTACAACTGACCTTTAAATAATTCTCACTCATGCACACACGCACACAGATAATCTGATAAAAGCAGAAACTGAGGACGAAAGAGAAACTGGGCTTCTGCGATTAATAATTATTACATAATACAATGGGATTCGTACAGCAGGTGGGAATATTTGACATCTGCTGCTATTAGTGGTCGATGATACGTCATTGTGATGTGAATATACCAAGTAGCCCATTTATCAATCTCAAATATGCAACTGTAATAACAAGCCCTCAAAACGGACCATAATTATAAGCGACTTTACGTAAACAAAACAAAGTCACTTATAATAAGCGGAGATGGCAACACTGTCGCGCGTGCATGAAGACAACTAAAGCTCGCTCAGCGCGCGATGTTCACGCGTCTCGGTGGAAATGAGAACTTTACCTGTAAACATTACATCTATAGATATTCAATTTTTTTTTTTTTTTTTTTTTAATCTTAAAATCAGTTAATCACATAAATATGCAGGAAAAAGGCTCGAGATTATTACATATATGTCATGTTAATAGCAGAAATGATAATGTAAACAAAAACAAGCGCATAACGTGCTCGCGCAAATTACAAGACAAGTTAATTGGAAACAACACACATCTATAACACAGTAAAATGTGCGGAAAATATGTTTATAACTGTTCAATCTGCAGTGCAGCAACGTAAATAATTTGCAACAAAAGCGTTTTAAGTTATAAAATAAAACCAGAGGATGGTCGATCTGAAGGAAGATCAACAGCAGACAAACAAAGGAGGTTCACGAGCGCGTGTTAACCTGACAGGATAAGGCTAATCATGAGCATTATGGCTCCAGAAACAATAATAGCTGAAACAAATCCAACCATTTAAGAGCTCGAATAGTCACGTTAAGCCACTAATCACTTATAAATCTAATCAAGTTACTTATTCAGTGCAACTTATTCCGCATACGCATCTATTCGTCTCTTTTGTTTTACTTCCCTGCAAAGTGACAAAACAACTAAAGCAAGATGTTCATAAAAGCAATTCAGTGTGCCAACAATAGGCTACCAGTTACAAAAGGTGTAAATTGATTGTTGTCAGCAGGATCTTTAGAGCAAACAACAAAGAAACCGTGAGACCAACGTGGATACAAAACAAAGGCTCGTGCTTTGACAAAACCAGGAAGCGCAGTGACACAGTGACAAAATTTGAGTCTCTATATATCTGCAAACACAAATGCCAACGTTAAATTGTCATTCTGTATAGCACATTTGTGTTTTTATTCCGTACAATTAACTAAAAAAAATCGCGTGCATGCATCCAGCTCCACATTTTTCCAATGGCAGACGAGAGATTTAGACAGGAAAGGTTTAGAGCTCGAGTAAATTTACTAATACGCACTCTATAACAATAATCACGCTTACACATATCAAATATTAAAGTATATTAGTTTGAAATGAACCGAAACTCGTCAACTTACCACTTGAACTGGATCTCAATGCGAAGTTTGGCATAGATTTTCTATAGGGAAGCTGAATATTTTTTGTTTCCCCCAAAGTATGATTTATGATATTTTTATTTATTTTTGGTTTTGGTTGTCTTGTCTCGCTGCAGATTCCGTCTGAGATCTCAAAATGAGACTATCAGACAGTTTTGTGTGTCGGTTAGGCTGTACATTTCTCTAGTCTTTGTTGCACTCTTTGTGTTTGTGATAGACTTGCTGCTCTGTGAGTGGGCGGGGCGTCGCATTACTGGCGTGGAAAGCATCCAATAGCTGAGCTGCGAGGGCGTGGCTATCAGCGGAGCGAAAATAATCCCGGATGTGTAAATAAATACAACGCAACTCAACGATTACATAGGTTAAGATGATGACTTCATCGGATTCATGTTTTGCATTATGTCCCTAGCTCTCAAAATGGAGAGCTGCATTCCTAATGAATAACAATTCAACGAAGTGTAATGGATTTAAATGTTTAAAATGAAAATTTTAAATGATTTAAAAATGATTAAATAGTTCTTAGAATAGTCTTGCACAATTTGTAGTTATTATAACCCCAACTACTTTCAGTCCTATAATGTCACTGGTTCCTTTTTATTATAATAGCTACACCCACAGAGACCACATGGGAAACATGCAATTCACATCAACACATCAAGACAGTCATTACAGAGCAATATTGCTTAATAAAATGCTTTGGGACTGGTGTAAGGGTGGGATTCACAGCATGACAGCTTTAAAGAAATGGCCCCATCTTTATGCGTCAGAGAGCATCTGCTACGCCTTATAAATAATAAGTGAAGAGACTGCCTAAAATAAATGATGGACACAAAAAACAACCCAGTAGTAACTCTGTATACAACGATGCAATGCATAACGTAAAACTTCCGTAGTCTACATTGACACGAATGTCATTGTCATCATATTCACTGACAGTGCGTTGTTCAAAGATAAATAACCCATTTACCTATTGACACAGACAGACAGACGCAGTGTTCCGACGACAGTCAATATTGATCAATAGTTTCAAAAGCGAACAGGAGGGCGTGAATTCGTGCAATATTTTGAAGTCTTCATCTAAATAAGGAAGCCTGTCGCGTCGCCACCACTGTCCTGATGATGTCATATGTTTTCATTCTGCGTCCCATTTTATAACTCCGCGCCATGGAAACCCACAGTAAAGCTTTTCACACGGACACAAGGCAGTTATTGACCCAGCTCACCGAATAAAATACAAATAAACACTGTTGTGCTTGACGGCGTCGTGTTTTAACTTGCTGTAGGAATATAAAAACACAGCACTCCAATGTGACCTTCGCTGAGGCACTTACGATGGAGTCCTCTTAAAGCAACTCATACATTTGGGTGTTTGCACAGGAAAATATCATCAAATCTAAAATGAAAACATGCCTAATCTTATACCTTTGGCAGGAAGTGTATCAGTTGTTCTCCCCACTGCAGGGTTTCTCATTCAGGAGGGCTGCTGTGGTGTCCGCATGTCACGACGGTCCAAGATGCTGCTGTTGTTGTTGTTGTTGTTGTTGTTGTTTAGAGTCTACTGTTCATATTTCCTCTGCTCTGACACTCTTCTCTGCAGATTTTTTTTTTTTTTTTTTTTTTTTGAATGAGACTGATGCGGTCACGTACGAGGCGGAGGTCGCTATTAGTGCGCGCTCCACGCTCACTTACATTTATACGCATCTGTCCCATATCTTCATTCACAAATATTTTGCACGCGACCCTTTTATAAAACCTGTCCACAACATAAATTATATATATATATATATATATATATATATATATATATATATATGTATATATGTATTAAAAATAGCCTAAATTAATCATAGTTTGGGAAAGCTGCATGAGAAATTTGTAAATTTACAGTTGCAATTTTAAAGAATGCAGCAAATGTATATTTTTTCACACGCTGTAGTGTAGATGATTATCCAAAACGATTGAAAATGATCACATGAATTCAAAAAGAATCAGTTTATAGCATTTTGTGGTTCACTTAAATTCAAATATTACACTATAAATAAAAGAGAGAAAAAAACGCTAGGGTTAAAAAGGGTTAAATTATATAAGTACTTTGTTAAGATCACTAATATTAGTTTCACATCTTTACCAAAACACAACTGTATGTTCTCATTAATTTTCCCCATTTCTTTCTTTAATTATTTCTAACTCGCTGGGTAGAATGTATTGTGAACTTTAAAAGACGCCTCGCAATTTTAGTTGTTTTGATACATATATATATATACATATATATATATATATATATATATATATATATACATATATATATATATATATACATATATATATATATATATATATATATATATATATATATATATACATATATATATATATATATATATATATATATATATATATGTGTGTGTGTGTGTGTGTGTGTTTATTATGACGACGTTCTTTTCCGCAGACATGGAAACCAATCAGGGTAAGAATTATTTGTGTCAAACCAATCAGCTGCCGTCACAGAGCCAATCACCGCAGGCTCCGCGCTCCAGACAAACACAGAGCCCGCGCTCACAGCATCTTGTTTTCGATAATGCGCGTTCACTGCAGAGACACGTGCCAATTCGCACGGCAGCGCGCTCCAGTCCTTATAGATATAACACGTGGTTCGGGTAAACAACGCGAAGGCCCGGATGTTGATGCTTTAAATTAGACAACAGCTATAAGGCCATCAGCTGTAATTGAAATATTTGTTGTAACGATAATTATGATATAGCCCTAGTGATAATAATAATAATAATTATTATTATTAAATAAGCCTGTTTGGCGAAATACAAGTAGAGGTCTGGAGAACTGCCTCAAATAAGAATAGTAATAATATATGATAAACAATATCATCTAACTCATTCTCCATCAGCAGTTGTTGTTTAGCATCTGCGGTCAATAATAGGTATAATTTTAAGGAGAATGAAAAAAATGTTCTTCATCATAAAAATAGTTAAACTCTGTCGCCATCTACTGTACCAATACTGCCATTGCTCTAAACGCTACAGGCATGTTCATTATGATTACAGATATACGACCATTGACCAGTGCCTGTGCTAAACTGCAATGTATTGCAGTTATAAATACTATAAATAATAATAATAATGATAATAGGGTAACACTTTACTTGAAGGGGTGTGCATAAGACTGACATGACACCTTCATAATCTTGACATGACACGTGTCATGAATATGAAGGAGGTTTTATGCATGTTTATGACAACTGTCATTAAATGTCATTCGCTCAATTATGTCATTTTTAATGCAAAGATGACATTGTTTGAGATGTCTTTGTTACGACAACTTGACATAAACCAATACATCATAACCTGTCAGTGTCTTTGTCATGACAACTTGATATTAGCAAAACATCATAACCTGTCATAAACATGACATAGCAGATTAATTATCAAACTTAAAAAACTACTTAGCTGTATGGGTTAACATTACATTACATTATTTTGGTAACACTTAGGGAACACATATATAAAAGATTAGCTATGACTTTTCCCTCAATAAACTCTTAATTTACTGCTTATCATAGTTAATTGTTAGGTTTAGGTATTGGGTAGGATTAAGAATGTAGAATAAGATCATGCAGAATAAGGCATTAATATGTGCTTTATAAGTACTAATAAACAGCCAATATTTTAGCCATATGAATGCTAATAGTAATAAGCAACTAGTTAAAAGACCCTAAAATAAAGTGTTACCATTATTTTATAACAGTGTCATCTTTTTTAAGAAATTTGAAATTGTCTATTATCTGACCTTATGTTGGTGGACACTTAAAAAAACCAACAAAAAAAACAAAAAAAACATGAAATGAAAAATAGTCATGATGCTGTTATAATTATAGTTATATATATATATGTTATAGTATTGTCACTTAATGACATTTTAATGACAAGTTCAATTTGTACCACTGTACTTGAGCTCAAGATACATATTCATGACACTATTATAATGGCCTCATGACAGCCAATGTCAAAACCAACCACATGACAGTTTAATGCAATGTTAACCCATAAAGCTAAATAATGTCAAGTTGTCATGACAAAGACACTGACAGGTTATGATGTATTGGTTTATGTCAAGTTGTCATAACTCGGACATCTCAAACAATGTCATCTTTGCATTAAAAATGACATAATTGAGCGAATGACACTTAATGACAGTTGTCATAAACATTCTTAAAACCTCCTTCATATTCATGACATGTGTCATGTCAGTCTTATGCACACCCCTTCAAGTAAAGTGTTACCGATAATAGTAATAATTATTATTATATAGCACTCTTTTAGCTTACAGCATTACTTGAAGAATGATTAAGGGCAAGACATTTCTTTTCAAGCAGGGACCTATTTAATAGTAATTTTTAGGCTAATTAATGCAAAAAACAAAACAAAGAAACCTAGGAAGCTATACATTTTCATGTATATGTATACCTCCTGCTTACAATGTGTGGGAAATAATATAAAGATGCTGTTATATATAATTATTTGCTTTTATTTGTAGTACTAAAGCCAAAATAAATTAGATTTTTTAAATTGATAGCATTTTTGTTTATTTGTTTTCTACAGAATATTAGAATATTGTGACAACTTACCCCATTGTGTGACAACATGCCCCACTGTTATTACAGAAGACATTTTCAATTAATTGTGACAACATGCCCTGCTGTTTTACAGGAGATATTTTCAATGAACAGTAGCTTTTTCCTAGCTGAAATGTTCAACATGTAAGACTTTAAGATTTGTCTAAACAGAAATGAACCCTCAAAACAAAGTAAAATGTGACCGCTATCCCCAGTCTTTGTAATTGCCTACTGACAGTTGGAGTTTCAAATAAAGACACTGCCATCGTGCATTAGTGTTGGACGAGGATCTAAGCATTTATGATGAATTATTAGGCTTTGTAATAATGCATCTCTCAGGAAAGCATTTATCCTGTAGTGTGCTTGTCATCAAGAACAGCCACAGCACTGTTTCTCTTCTAACTCTGAGGGTTAACGAGGAGCCTAGTTTATTTTTATTGATTGTCTAAATAGTTCTCATCATGCAGCAGACGCTGCCACTGGTTGTCAGGGATGGCAGGCTCTCACAGGAGCCCAATCAGACTCATGCTTATGGTATTACATCACTGCACTTTACCTTTTCTTATTCACTCAATCAAGAGCGCAAAGAGGAGCACATCTGTTGCCGTGCCAACCAAGACAACACAATGGAAGCAGAGCATTTCGTCACTCTCCTACAACTGAACAATGCTGCCACATTTTAACTCCAGCAGCTGATCTTAAACAGATAAGCTTGTCTGCTTAGTTAAATCCAACACATGAAATACTAGAACAAATAATAATAATTATTATTTTAAATGCAAAGCTGGCATAGAAGCACTTCTGTGGCATTTAAGTGTCTTTACACAGACTGTTTAATGGTGCTCAGAGATGCCATAAATGCATTTACACAGCAATTACAACTGTATGATTTGATACTGTGGGCTGGTGTGGGTCAGAGCAGGCATAATTTAGTATGGCTTTTATATGGCATTGCATCTTTACACTGATTTCTGAGCAGGCAGAGAGCAACTTGTCTATGTAAAGATAACTTATTTTAGCTCACAACACTACTTAAAGAACTGATTAAGGGCAACTAGCTAAGGCTTCTTTACACAACACATTTAAGGCTGCTCTGTGCCTGCTCAAAATTCTGTGTAAAGATATAATGCTACACAAAAGTCAGACCAAATTATGCCTGCTCTGACCCACCTCAGCTCTTATAGTGTCAAAGTATAGTTGAAATTGCTGTGTAAATGCATTTATGCCACCTCTGAGCAGCATTAAAAATTCTGTGTAAAGACATAAATGCTAGCTCAGAAATGCTTCTGTGCCACCTTTGCAGTGTAAATTTATATTGATCTAAGGCATCTTTACACAGACAAGTTAATGCTGCTCTAAATTCTGTGTAAAGACGCAATGCAGCATAAAAGCCAGACTAAATTATGTCGGTTCTGACCCACCTCAGCCCCTATAACAATATGCAGTTAAAATTGTTGTATAAATGCATTTAAGCAGTAAATGTAAAGACAATTAAATGCCACTTCAGAAACGCTTCTGTGCCACCTTTGCAGCGTAAACTTAAAGGGTTAGTTCACCCAAAAATGAAAATTATGTCATTAATGACTCACCCTCATGTCGTTCCAAACCCGTAAGACCTCCGTTCATCTTCGGAACACAGTTTAAGATATTTTAGATTTAGTCTGAGAGCTTTCTGTCCCTCCATTGAAAATGTATGTACGGTATACTGTCCATGTCCAGAAAGGTAATAAAAACATCATCAAAGTAGCCCATGTGACATCAGTGGGTTAGTTAGAATTTTTTGAAGCATCGAAAATACATTTTGGTCCAAAAATAACAAAAACTACGACTTTATTCAGCATTGTCTTCTCTTCCGGAATCCTTTCCATTGAATTGATTCCATTGAATCCTTTCATCTGTCGGTGTTGGTAATGCACTTTTACGTCGCCGTGGTTGTTTTTGGCGATTAGGACATCCGTGACATGCACACTTACGCACCATTTTAAAAAATATAGCAATACCAAAATACAAACAATGTAGAATAGCTTGAATACAGCGTGCGTCTCCCTCAGACTGTAAACGAAGCTCTGGCACACCAGATAACTTGTCAGCAGCGTCTCACGTCAGCAGCGTCACTGCGGAGTCGTGAACCACACTCTGGAGCAGAAGGGGACGGTAATGCACCAATAAGCTGGATGCCAACTGCTGTAAAACAGGAAAGAAGAAGAAGAAGAAGAGTCATGAACGTGGATTGACAACAGACCCGGAAGAGAATACAATGCTGAATACATTCGTAGTTTTTGTTATTTTTGGACCAAAATGTATTTTCGATGCTTCAAAATGTCACGGATGTCCTAATCGCCAAAAACAACCACGGCGACGTAAAAGTGCATTACCAACGCCGACAGATGAAAGGATTCAATGGAATCAATTCAATGGAAGGATTCCGGAAGAGAAGACAATGCTGAATAAAGTCGTAGTTTTTGTTATTTTTGGACCAAAATGTATTTTCGATGCTTCAACAAATTCTAACTAACCCTCTGATGTCACATGGACTACTTTGATGATGTTTTTATTACCTTTCTGGACATGGACAGTCTACCGTACATACACTTTCAATGGAGGGACAGAAAGCTCTCGGACTAAATCTAAAATATCTTAAACTGTGTTCTGAAGATGAACGGAGGTCTTACGGGTTTGGAACGACATGAGGGTGAGTCATTAATGACATAATTTTCATTTTTGGGTGAACTAACCCTTGCTGCTCTGTGCCGGCTCAAACTTCTGTGTAAAGATATAATGCTGCATAAAAGCCAGACCAAAATATTCGTGCTCTGACCCACCTCAGCCCTTATATGTGTCAAAGTATACAGTTGAAACTGCTGTGTAAATGCATTTATGCCACCTCTGAGCAGCATTAAATAGTCTTCTTCAGAAGCGCTTCCGTGCAACCTTTTGCAGTGTAAATTTAGCATTTAGCATATTTTAGCATATGGATTAGTGCCAAATTTACACTGCAAAGGTGGCACAGAAGTGCTTCTGAAGGCGGGTCAGAGCAGGTATATAATTTAGTCTGGGCTTTTATGCTGCATTGCTTCTTAACACAGAATTTTGAGCAGGCACAGAGCAGCATTAACTTGTGAGTAAAGATGCCTTAATTAATGAAACAACAACAAAAAACCCTCAAAAATAAAGACCGCCTTGTGAGGGTTATTTTCATGTATATATACCGCTTATGTGTGAGAAAATAGATGTTTCCAAAAATTATTAGCTTTTAATTGTCATTGTACTAAAGCCAAACTAATCTGTACTAATGCAAAATTCCACTGCAAAGGTGGCACAGAAGCGCTTCTGAAGTGGGATAGTTCACTCCAAAATTAAACTTTTGTCATCATTTATTCACTCTCAAGTTGTTCCAAACCTGAATAAATCACTTTGTTCTGCTGAACACAAAGGAAGACATTTGGAAGAATGTTTGTTACCAAAGCGGTTCACGCCCTCCATTGACTACCATAGTAGGGGAAAAAAAAATACTATGGTAGTCGATGGGAGGTGAGATCTGCTCAAGGTTAGGAACAACTTGAGGGTGAGTAAATGATGACAAAATTTTCATTTTTGGGTGAACTATCCCTTTAAGTGTCTTTACACAGATTGTTTAATGCTGCTCAGAGGTGGCATAAATGCATTTACACAATTCTAACTGCACAGGGGCTGAGGCGGGTCAGAGCAGGCATAATTTAATCTGTTTTTTATGCTGCATTGTGTCTTTACACAGAATTTTGAGCAGGCACAGAGCAGCATTAACTTGTCTGTGTAAAGATGCCTTAATTAATGCAACAAACAAAACCCCTCAAAAACAAAGACCCCCTTCATAAAATATTTATTTTCATGTAGCCTTTATATACAGCTTATAAAAACTAGATGATAAAAATGATTTGCTTTGCTTGCTAATTTTTAAACAGATAGCATTTTTGTTTATCTGGGTTTTTTTTTACAGACTATTAGATTATTTTAACATCAAGGCTGTTTACAGGTTCCCATTGTGACAACATGCCCCACTGTTTTACAGAAGACATTTATGTAGCTTTTTTTCCTGGCTGATATGTTCAACACTTTTATGGTACACTTTTAAGATTAGTCTATAGACCTTATTCACAGCAGCAGTATTTTTAGCGAGGCTGTGAGAGATAGACATACATCTTTTCAGTGGGTTACTGTTATTTAATGGGTTTTTTGGATTGTTCTGCTGCCGAAACACTGCAAAAATATATTTCCAAGAAATTTCAGTAGACAAAAAAAAATCCAGACAACATGAGCTGTGGAAAATGATAAGTGATCTAGGAGCTTTATACAGCTTTTTACAGCAGATGCCATTGAAAACAAGTCTATCCATCACAGCCAAAGGTCTACAGTCCAACACATGAAACACTAGCACTAATATCAAGGAGGAGACATGAGGCAGCAATATAATACAATTTGTTTTATTCTGCTGTTTCTAGGTTACATGACTTGGCAGATGCAGAGATCAATATCGGTAACGAACGTTGGCCGTCTTTTTGAGCAGTAAAAACAAGCCTTTGAGACATAATGCCACTTTTTTCAATAGATTCAAAAGATTTTAATCTATTTTTTTTTGTATAATGTTTGTAATCACAAGTTTCCCCAGTGACTTTACTGACACCCTCTGAATTGCATCCAAGGGTCCAAAACCTGGGGGTTTCGAAGATTGTAAGTGAAATTCACAACAAAACTTGGCCATTGCTAACAAAAAGGAGATTAATACACAGAGACATTTTTTTACAAGATTAATAATAAATCACTAGACATTCATTTTTACAGTAAAAACAGTTCCGCACAAAACTTTCAAGAACTGAAGGCAAAATGCAACAGGATCAAACCAGGTAGGGCAGAAATAAAAGGCGTATTTATTTTTCTTTATACTTCCTCAAACGAATCACAAAAATCACAAAAGCTGTGACAAATAGGACTTAAAATTACATAAAGAGAATTGAGATTTTTTTTTTTGGTTTTCACTGTTTTTTTAAATATATATATAAATTTATATATATATATAATTTCAAGAGTATACCGCAAAAAAGTCACAACTGATCCCCAACAAAACAACGCTGCACGATAAATGTATTTGTGATGCATAAAGGCACACAGAAACAGACAGGCTGCACACTGATTCGGCAGAAGCTATCTTACAGAGTTTTGCTTTTTTTTTTTTTTTTTTTTTTTTTTTTATGTATGTATTTAAGATAATAGTCCATTCTCTCCTTGATCAACCAACATCTGATACCACCACTAGGTGGCGCCTTGCCAGATACTTATACAGGCGAAAGTAACGTGGAGTTAGTAAACCAAAGAGGAAGCAAGTGTGATAAAGAAACACTTCGCAGAAGCCATGCACACATCAGTATCAATAACTTAATATCTTAGACGTCGACTGAGCTCCATTTCCACAAACGTTCAAGTGCTATCTCGCTCACTAATTGCACAAAAGTATGCATTATTATAGCACGTACAGTTCCAGGTAGACTTTCTCTTTCATTTCTCCTGGGTCTCGACGCACCACATTATTCATTCACCAGCAGAAAATATCTTATGATTGAAATGGATTAATAAAAGGTGCATTTGCATGGCTAGAGACTTCTAATTTCCAAGTGGAATTAAACCTGGCTGATTTAGTTCATCTAAAAAGCTAATCTTGATTATTGTCATTTTTTCTTCAAACACTGAAACGAACCTGAATTTTGAAAGAAGTGCAACCAAAATGTACAAGCAAAATAAAGAGTTTTTTTTTTTTCTTTTTGAACTCATAATACTCTATATAGGAAATATGAGACCACAAAAGGTTATAACAAAATCCTGAGAGTCCAATAGTGGAATCCCCAGCAGTGTGGCACTTCCATTTTCTTTGTATAGAAAGCTTTTTAACAGTCATGCAAGGGCACAGTCTTATTGATACAAGGCGGCTGGGGGTGGACAGGGAAAGCAAAAAGAGAAAGAAATATGCAAAAAAAAATAATAATGAATGAATACAGATGAGCAGGCACTGTACGTTTATAACAAACATTGATTAGTTTACCAGTTAAAAAAACTCAAGATTGTTCTTTGTCCCGTGACAGAAGTTCCTCTAAACCTAGCTAAGCGATAAAGTCCAGTTCCTAAATGGACCTACACACATCTTTAGATTCAAAAACACCTGGATTTTGGGAAATACATTCACCTGCATAGAACTTGTCTTTTTTGCAGGTAATGTGAGTGCTTAGGTCAACTTTTGGACACAAGTGGTGTCGTAACATCTTCAAAGCGGCCTTTTCTTTGGTGCTTAAGCAAATTTAACAGATTAGCCTCTTTTCTAGGGGTTCTAAAAGGGTTTAAGGGTTTATGATATATATATATATATATCTCATAAACTGCTGTCAAACTATTAATCGTGATTAATCGCATCCAAATTAAGTTTGTTTGCACATCAAGGGGGATTGGAAAAGTTAAAATATACAAAAAAATGAATGAAACATTTAATCAATTTTAAGGGGTCATTAGTAAATACATATTTGCATTTAAGAAAATATATTAAAGCCTCAAAATGGCACCGTGGCAAATTTAGAGCTCTGTGCACTTTGAGGAGGTTGGCGATGCACAATGTGGGTAAATGTGTGTCCACTGCATATATATATATATATAAGAATAGAGGAGATCTGAGCCCTGGTTCTCTCCCTGTTTGACCTCTGTGGGACTTCAAAATGGCTTACAGACACCTTAGAAAAGCAGCTTGTTGGAAATATTAACAGGAGGCTAAAAAGAAGCACAACACTAACACAATCATAGACGTTTCTTTTTACTTAAGTGTATCAGAGGACCAAGAGAAAAAGGGTTAAATCGGAATCGAACACACGCAGGCACACTTTCACACAGATAAGCAAGAAGAGAGAACGATGTGATGCAGAGGAAGAGTGTGAGAGAAGTTCTACACTTTTCTTCAGTTGTAATGAGACTGAAAGAGTAAAGGAGGTGGAGAGCAGGAGGGCGCAGGAGTCCGAAGGGGTCAGATGAACTTAGAGGGCTGTCTGTGGTTTTAGGGTTCAGGAAAAGGAGGAGATAACGATGATGATGACGATGGTCGATGAAGACCAAAAGAGGACCACAGCGCACAGTGGTGTGGAGACAGAAGCATCAGCATGATTGAATCCAGACCAATACCTACACACAGAAAAAAATAGGTTTAGTTATGGTCGAAACAATACAAATCAAATTCCATCTGGGTCCAAAACTTGCAAAAAGTGCCAAATGAGAGTAAAAATGAGGCTTTGCAGAGGAATTAAATGCATTAGCAGGTACACTAGTATTCAAAAGTTTGGGGTCAATATGCAAACAGTCTGAATAACCATGTCAAGACTCAGAAGTAGTTTCAGCTTTCTAATAATATTCATGTTGGTGGCACTGTTTTGTAATCCAGGAAGTGTAAAAGGAACAGCTGCTCCCTCCAGAGAATCATCCGGAAACACTGCATGTCTTTACGCTCCTGACAAACAAATTCTTTATTTTATTCATAATAACAAAATGTGTTCAAAAGTTTAGGGTCAGAATTTTTGTTTTATTCAGCAAGGACGTACTTAATTGATCAAAAGTGACAAAACACTTTTACATTGTTACAAAATAGTTCTATTTCAAATACATTTCTAGAGCTTTCTATTCATGAAAGAATCCTGTATTATGGTTTCCACAAAAATATTAAGTAGCACAACTGTTTTCAGATGTGATAATAAGAAATGTTTCTTGAGCATTAAATCAGCATGTGTGACCAAAGACCACAAGACTAGTCATAAGGGTCAATTCCTTAGAAAAGCATATCCACTCACAAAAATAAATTTGATATATTTACAGTAGGAAATGTACAAAATATCTTAATGGAATATGCGACTTAAGACTGGTTTTGTGGTCCAGGGTCACATATTAGAATGATTTCTGAAGGATCATGTGACACTGAAGACTGGAGTAATGATGCTGAAAATTCTGCTCTGTGTCACAGGAATAAATTTTATTTTAAAATATAAAAAATTAGAGAACAGTTGATTTAAATTTTACAATATTACTATTTTTACTGCATTTTTGCTCAAATAAATACAGCTTTGGTAAGCATAAGATACTACTTTCAAAAACATCAGTCAGACCCCAAACATTAGAACAAAGATATTTAGTCCTATTGGTGTGATACAGGCGTAGTATTGAAACGAATTTGCAAGTGTTGAACAAAAACTAAAAAAATTTCAAATGTGTACTATGAATCATTTTAAGAGTTTAGAAATGTACAGAATGAGAGTTGGCGGGCGGACGGGTGGAAAGTTGCTCTGTAAATTGGAATATATGCATTTGTTTGTATGTACAGTGTATACTTAGCACGTGCATTTATAGGAATGATTATTTCACATGTGTGTATGTATGTACAAATATGTATATATAGTTAATAACTGCAGAAAGAATTATAACTTGGTTAATTTTTGTTTGCATAAGGAAAATTCGGAGGAACTTCTGATTTGATTTCTGTTAAGCTTATCTGTACTCTATTTCTCCAATAAAAAAGAAAAAAGAAAAGAAATGTACAGAATGAAAATTCCTCTAAAAAAAGTTCAAAATGACTAGATTCTTTTGTCCATTTAACCCATGCATTTGGCTTCAGTCTGCAGTTTACCTGAGAGATAGGCTATGGTCTGAAGGCTGTTTGAAAGCGTGCAGTTTCTTCAAAGATGAGCTCTTTCAAAGTCTCTTTGGGCAAGTCATCCAGCTCCATTTCGAACTTAAACGGAGCCTCAGCAACAGGCTGTGAAGAATAAATAAAGCATGGGACCATGGGATAAAATGCTTTAACCACAATTACTTTCCTTATACCTACACAACAGTATTAATCACTAAAGCTGTTTTTCAGTGTTGGTAGATGAAGTCCTACATACAAATTGCAAATGATATTCATCAAGTGCAGTGTTCAGTGTAGCCATTTGTGCAATAGGGTGGGTGCTAAACTCCATGCAACAATGAAATTCATAATTTTTTAGATGTTACAAACACAGCAAGCATCAACAAAACTGCTGTTGCAAAAAAAAGGCTCACAAAAAAATTCAGAAAATGTGCTGATCACACATGACATGGTAGCATCAGTAATCTTGCATTCACATGCTAAAACCATCAGTCACATCTTAACAGACACTCTATAGATAGTCAAAGGTTATTGTGGGCATGTGGCTAATAAAGTGCACTTCATAGTGCTCATGTCTGAAATGCTCAACCTTTGATCACCATAAACTCTAAGATATGCAAGAGCAGAGAACATGAAGCTGGTGTTCTTGAAAGCAGAGGACAGCAGAATACAAGTTTTTACATTTATCCTTTACTTTTTTTAAAGTCAGTCACCCAGAATCACAAAATTATGTATGACAGTGACCAGAATGTTCACATGTTCAGTTTTGTTGTGGCCACAATTTATTAATTTGTGGGAACGTCATACTAACTCGTGGCCACAAGACAATTTTGTTGAGGTAACCACATTCTTATGTTGTGGCTACACATATGTTGAGGGAACAACATTTTTCTCATGGCCACGAGTTTAATGGGTAAACAAACCTGAGTGACCATAGCAACCTGGGATTTTCTGAAATGGATATTAATAAATTAATATTTTATGTTGAATTAAAGATGACCAAAAAAAGTGCAGAATAAAGAAAATTATTACACCGCGTTCCGAATTATTATGCAAGTGACATATCAGTAAGATTTCAGTAGAATAAACATTCAGATTTTAGTTTTTCTAAGAAAATGTGTGTTTGTTTATTTATCCATGTCTTTTTAGATAACTGGTATCAATCTCAGACAAAATAATTTGCCAGGTCTATGGAAACCCTACTTAGAGGTTGTTCCACATTATTAAGCAAGTCACAGTTCTCATGCAATATGGGGAGGAAGAAAGATCTTTCTGAAGATGAAAAGCATGAAATGGTCCAATTTTGTGCAAAAGGCATGAAAACAACTAATATTGTGTAAAACTGAATGGAGATTATCATATTATCCTAAGATTTCTGAGTGATTCAGAGCACAGCAGAACTCAGTCAGATAAAGGCTTATTGAGGAAAGTTCCTGTCAAAAAAATTAATTGTATTAAAAGGGCAGCTATAAAAAAAAGCCAGTGTTGAGCAGCAAACAGGTATTTGAAGCTGCTGGTGTCTCTGGAGTCTCAAGAAGCTCTCCATGCAGGCTGGCAGTTGTGCGTAAAGATGCATTTTAGACACCACTAACCAAACCTCACAAAGAAAAACACTTACAGTGGGTGTAGAAATACATTTTCAAACAGTTTTATTGCTGTGGTGTTTTTTTGCAGCATGGGATAGTGCATAGTGCATTGCATTTCAGAAGGAACTATCCTCCTTTTTATATCATAGCTGAAAATGGCCAGTTATGAACTTCACATATCTTGCAAAAGTAATTTTAATACCCTTAGAGACCCTAAAGGGACCTTCCATCTCACTTCCCAATATTCCAGCCCAAATCATCACCCACCAGCTCCTTGCTGACGTCGCAGTTTTGTTGGAACGTGGTGGCCATTCACCAACCATCCAGAAATCCATCCATTTAGACCATCCATTATAGTACAGCATTAGTCTGTGAATAAAACTATTTAAAAAATGAGTCTTCATGTATTTCTACACCCACTGTAAATGTTTTTCTTTGTTAGGTTTGGTTAGTGGTGTCTAAAATGCATCTTTACGCACAACTGCCAGCCTGCATGGAGAGCTTCTTGAGACTCCAGAAACAACAACAGCTTCAAATACCTGTTGCTGCTCAACACTGGCTTTTTTATAGCTGCCCTTTTAATACAATTCATTTTTTTGACAGAAACTTTCCTTAACAAGACTTTATCTGACCGAGTTCTGCTGTGCTCTAAATCACTCACAAATCTTGTGATAATTTGATAATCTCCATTCAGTTTCACACAATATTAGTTGTTTTCATGCCTTTTGCACAACATTGCACCATTTCATGCTTTTCATCTTCAGAAAGATCTTTCTTCCTCCCCATATTGCATGAGAACTGTGACTTGCTTAATAATGTGGAACAACCTCTAAGTAGGGTTTCCATAGATCTGTCAAATTATTTTGTCTGAGATTGATACCAGTTATCTAAAAAGACATGGATAAATAAACAAACATTTTCTTAGAAAAACTAAAATCTAAATGTTTATTCTACTGAAATCTTACTGATGTGTCACTTGAATAATAATTTGGAACGTGGTGTATATTAACCTATATTATAGGCTTACTATTATATTATACACCGATCAGGCATAACATTATGAGCACCTTCCTAATATTGTGTTAGTCCCCCTTTTGCTGCCAAAACAGCCCTGACAGCAGATCCTTTAAGTCCGAGGTGGGGTCTCCATGGATTGGACTTGTTTGTTCAGCACATCCCACAGATGCTCGATTGCATTGAGATCTGGGGAATTTGGAGGCCAAGTCAACACCTCAAACTTATTGTTGTGCTCTTCAAACCATTCCTGAACCATTTTTGCTTTGCATCAGGGCACATTATCCTGCTGAAAGAGGCCACAGCCACCAGGGAATACTGTTTCCATGAAAGGATGTACATGGTCTGCAACAATGCTTAGGTAAGTGGTACGTGTCAAAGTAACATCCAGATGGATGGCAGGACCCAAGGTTTCCCAGCAGAACACTGCCCAAAGCATCACACTGCCTCCACCGGCTTGCCTTCTTCCCATAGTGCATCCTGGTGCCATGTGCTCCCCAGGTAAACTCGTTGACATGCACCTGGCCATCCACGTGATGTAAAAGAAAACGAGATTCATCAGACCAGGCCACCTTCTTCCATTGCTCTGTGGTCCAGTTCTGATGCTCACGTGTCCACTGTTGACACTTTTGTCGGTGGACAGGGGTCAGCATGGGCATCCGGACTGGTCTGCGGCTATACAGCCCCATACGCAACAAACTGCGATGCACTGTGTATCCTGACACCTTTCTATCAGAACCAGCATTAACTTCTTGAGCAATTTGAGCTACAGTAGCTCGTCTGTTGGATCGGACCACACAGGCCAGCCTTCGCTCCCCACGTGAATCAGTGAGCCTTGGCCGCCCATGACCCTGTCGCCGGTTCAACACTGTTCCTTCCTTGGAGCACTTTTGATAGATACTGACCACTGCAGACCGGGAACACCCCACAAGAGCTGCAGTTTTGGAGATGCTCTGACCCAGTCGTCTAGCCATCATAATTTGGCCCTTGTCAAACTCGCTCAAATCCTTACGCTTGACCATTTTTCCTGCTTCTATCACACATACTCTGAGGACAAAATATTCATTTGCTGCCTAATATTATCTCACCCACTAACAGGTGCCGTTATGAAACGATAATCAGTGTTATTCACTTCACCTGTCAGTGATCATAATGTTATGCCTGATCGGTGCATTACACAATATTGCCTATATTCGAATGAGAGCTTGTTGTTAATAAATCTTAAAAATATAAGTACATAAAATAATATAGGCCTACAAGAAAACATTTTTGTCTATCCCATCTCACAGTCTTTTAAATCCATTAACTGATCGTTTAATCTTTAATATTTGCATTACTATATTACTTATTATTGTTTTTTTTTTATTTTTTATTATAGCCTATATACTGCTATATTATGTTACTTATATGTTTTGTAAGTAGGCCTATAGATAAGAGTAAAGGAGTAAAGGATTATCCATTTCTGATAATCCCAGGTAGCTATGGTTTGTTTACACATTAAACGTGTGGCCGCGAAAAATAGACGTTGTTCCCTCAACATATGATCCACAACTTCACATCGCGTGGCCACAACATGAGAATGTCGTTACCTCGACAAAATGATCTCGTGGCCACGTATTAATATGTTGTGGCCACGACAAAACTAAGTGAACCGAACATGTCTCCTCCCGGTCACCGTACAAAATAAGGATTTATTTCATTAATTGACTATAAATTGAAATTGCACCAGAGTGCTTGATTCTGATTGGTCAAATCATAGTATTGAGTGATTAAATGCTTTTGTATAATGACCACTAAACTCTATATTTTACCGTATCATATTTTACTCTCTCGTTTCATACGAAAGCATGTTAGAAAAGCAAATCGGCATCATCTTGTGACTAGAAAAAATGTCTGTAAAGGACTTCAGTATTTTTTTTATGCTGAGAAAAAGTAATAATAATTATAATAGTTGTTGTTGTAATGTTTGTTTTGTTGCTCTTATTGTTTCTTAGTGTATTTTTGTCTTAATGGAATATTTTTTCCCACATACTTTTTAGAAAGATGCCATTATCAAAAGTTGTCCTGCTGGAATTAAGAAAGAAAAGTAGTAGCGAACTGACCTCATCTGTGGGGTCATAGTACTGTTCCAGGTATGGGTGAGCAAGTGCCTCCTCCACCTCAATCCTCTTATGAGGGTTAAAGGTCAACATCTTATCCAACAGGTCCAACGCTGCAAGAAAACAGAGCCAAATATATACATAGTACTCAAACCCAAATATCACACCAGTTCATTAAAAGCAATCCTAGTGGATGCTACTTATTTTTAATAGTTGTTACTAAGTACACTTCTGCTAAGCTTTTAATTGTTATAACCAGAAATTCAAATATCAGTTGTAAAATTACTTGCAAGTCACTTGTGAGTATGCATACTGGCATTTAAGGTGGCTTTGCCTCCAAAATACGAGGACTAGTTTCCTTTTATCAAGGTGCGTGGAGTTGAACTCTGACCTTTAGGGTCTGCGTTAGGAAACAGGCGGTTCCAGGGCACTTTGCAGCGGAGAGGAAGTGACAGCAGGTAATTCCTTGCCTTAATATTGATGATGCAGTTGAGGTCCTCCTGAGAGGGGGAGCCCAAAATACCTACAGGAGAAAGAAAAGCCAAATAAAACTGATTAGAGTCTTGAGGGAGGATAGGACATAAGGAGAAAAGCAATAAGGAATCAAGAGGATGAAGCAGAAATGTGTATAGAAATTATGAAAATATAAACAAGGAGTGCAAGGGAATAAAAGCAAAAGAGAAACAAATATTAAAATATTAAAATGGCAGGGAGATGCGTTTTCAATTTTGATTTAAAAATGGTAATCGAAGGTGCAAGGCGGATGCCCAAAATTGTTTTTCTCTTTTAATATATTTTAAAATGTAATTTATTCCTGTGATGACAAAGCTAAATGTTCAGCATCATTATTCCAGTCTTTAGTGACACATGATCCTTCAGAAATTATTCTAATATGCTGATTTGCTGCTCAATAAACATTTCTTACTATTATCAATGTTGAAAATATTTGTGCTGCCTAATATTTGTGTTTAATATATTTTTTCAGGATTCTTGGATAAATAAAAAGTTCAAAAGAACAGCATTTATTTAAAATAGAAATATATTATTGTCAATCTGAGAAATTGAATGCATTCTTGCTGAATAAAATTATTAATCTCTTTAAAAAAGAAAGAATGTTCTATGTTTAAGTAGTGCACTATGTAAACAACCTAACATTCAACCTAACATAACTGAGTTCACTGACTATTTATGAACACTAAGCTGCAAAAATGGTTCATTCTGAAACGGTATTGACAGCAGAACCATGAGCTCATTAACATATAACCGCTCATGTTACATAACTATTCAGTAGCTGTGATTAATGACAGTGTGACTATACAACATGGAGATTAGCCCATCATAAAGGAGGTCATTTGCATGTGGAAATCTTTGAAGTACAAAAGGAAAAACAGCCTATTTAATTTGAAATTATAAAACAACAATTGTTACAAATGTACACACAATTGTAGAATATGGCACATTTAATAACCTAACTACACCCATTTTTGGTTGCTGTAGACACCAAATTAAACAAATGCAAGAAAAGAAATGTTCAGAGAAAGAAAGATGGTACAACAATAACCCAGTGTGCCAAGCTAATGATGTGCACACACAATCTAAATGAGGAAATAAGTAGCGTTATCAACAGGGAAACATCTGCTTGCACAGGCCAGACGGGTTCAAAGAAGCACATGTTAATGGAAGAAAGTGTTACTACACAGATCGTCTCTTCGGGAGCCATCGCTATGGGTTTGAAGGGAAAACGCACCCTCAAACACAAGTAGCAGCATGGGCCGTTATCAGCCCGTTGCAGGGTCAAAATCAACAGCATCTCTGACAGGAAACACTGAGTTTATAAGTCGGAGAAAGGAAAAATAAAGAGAAGGGAAGCGACTGACATCTGATGTGCTTCGAATTGAAAGGGAAATGGTGATTAAGCCTTTTTGGCGATAACCATCAGATGCTTATCTCAGTCTTACGATGCAAAACTGACCACAATGCATCATGTTTCAACCCAGAGATGAATGGCCTATGCTGAGCTTTTGAAGAGCGCTCGATGTACATCAATTATTCAGAGCGAGTAAGCATGTTTTCCATTACAGATGGACAGCTTTATGAAAACTGAGGAAAAAACTCTAAAGTATCTTTAGAAGAAGAATTTAATTTACACAATGTAGTGTTTGTCTTTCATATGCCCCATGTGATTTAAGTACTCACATTAACATCAACAATACACATGAAAAACAAAGTTCGTAATTAGGGCTGCACAATTTGAGGGAAAATCAAATTGCAATTTTTCAGATAGAAATTTTGATTTAAAACGCAATTTATTTTAAGGTTTACTGTGCTTGTCTGCAGGGCTATAAAATTTGACCAAAAATGTTATTATTATGCACCAATATGACTATTATTATTATTATTATTTTTTTTTTAATTAAAAAAGAAAAATGTAATAGTAATAATTTTATAAAAACTAATACTTTTTCTAAATTTCTTCTTCCAAAGGAAGCCCTTAATTCTGCAGTCCGTTAGCGTTCATATTCATCTCAATGCAGCTCTGGAAGTATGTGACCTGAAATCTACAGCTTTTTGAGTTGCAATCAGCTATAAATATCATGTGGCTACACACTATACTTACAGGAAAATGACATCATGATAATGATGACTGGCTGTTGAAAATATATATAGTCCACAGGGTTGTTTACCTAAGATGTGGTTAAGCTGATCCAGATAGTGTTTTCCAGGGAAGATGGGTCTGTTCGAAAGCATCTCAGCCAGAATACAACCAACCGACCATATATCAATGGACTTAGTGTAACCCTGAGAGAAAGACATAAATATAAAGAGATTGCCATCAACATTTACACAAAAGTGATTTTAACATGCAGTATTCAGTCTTGGAAATACCAAGGTAAATGAATATGGTAGTTATTAGGGATGCACTGAAATAATTCTGGGCAGAAATTCCTGGATGCACCGAAACCAAAAATCTTATTGTATAATTGTATTAATATTACACTTTTTGGTAACACTTTACAATAAGGTTCATTAGTTAAACATTAGTTAATGTCTTAACTAACATGAACTAACCAAGAGCAATACATTTGTTACAATATTTACTAATCTTCGTTAATGTTAGTTAATGAAAATACAGTTGTTCATTGTTCGTGTTAGTTCACAGTGCATTAACTAATGTTAACACAATTTTAATAATATATTAGTAAATGTTGAAATTAACATTAAAGATTAATAAATGCTGTATAAGTGCAGTTCATTATTAGTTCATGTTAACTAATGTACTTAACTAATGTTAACTAATGAACCTTATTGTGAAGTGTTACCGACTTTTTAATGAAATTCAATAAATTTAATGTTACTGAATAAAAAAAAAAAACAAGCCAATAAAATAAATTATTTATATAATAGGGTGGGGGGTTAAGATTAAATACATTAATCAAAACCATAGATAAATACAGTACAACAAAGTTACAAATTAAGTAAGGTCTAACTGTAGCGTATTCAGGTACAGACATATACATAACTTTATAGTGTTCACTGTATAAACATGGATTTAATTAAAGCTGTGTTCTGTTGTTTGATTAACATTAATGAATTAGCAGCAGGAATTTTTAGGTTGCAGTCACTTTAAGACCGAATGCACAGATCCAATATAATGATACACATCCGATTTCTTTCTCAAGTCTTTACGTTCATGTAGGGGTGGGCGCTATACCGGTATTATGTTGTGCCATGATATAGATTTTGCAATACATTGGATACCGTTAATTTTGCGTATATGTGTCTGTTCAAGCACATGGAGATGCACAAGAGGAATAAATTCTCTGTACGGAATTGAACTTAATTAATCCGCGAAACACATGTGTGCCGAACCGTGGGGCCTGGTCCGCATGGATCACAGATCAACTACGATCCGTTTAACCCACCAGCACAGAGCGGAAAATTAAGCGGAGCATCACACCGCGCAGTAAACTGAGGGGTCAGAGCGCCATATATATTCGGCCAAAATGCCATTTTCTGTGCATCCCTAGTAGTCATTCAGTACCATATTTAAAATCAAGGTGCCATGGATTTAAATTTTTGCGTGAACTATTCTTATAAGAAAAAACATTTGCTTAAATGTAGGGGTTTTATCGTTAACTAAACTAAAAATAAACTTATTAAAAACATTTTTGTTAATTAAAATGGTAACACTTTACAATACAGTCTTATTTGTTAACATAGTTAATGCATTAACTAAAATGAACTAAAAAAACTATTTTCACAGCCTTTATTAACCTTTGTTTATGTTAGTTAATAAAAATGTTCATGTTAGTTCACAGTGCATCAACTAATATCTTCAAAATGTATCAGTAATGCCAAGATTATGCCAAGATATGCTGTAGAAGTATTAGTGTTCATTGTTAGTTCATGTTAACTAATGTTAACATGATTAATTATTTCATTAATTAATGTCAAATGAAACCTTATTGTAAAGAGTTACCATTAAAATAAAGATGAAATAAAATAAAATATAAACATTAGATGACAGTGAAACTTAGAAATGTTGCTTTGGTAAGTAACTGTAAATTACTATTAATTACTCTAAAACTTGTAAATTAACTATTAAAATTTACTAACTGGAAAAAATTAAAACAATTAAAACAAAAAATAAACCTAAATGGTAATATAAAAACTAATAAAAATGACAAAAAGCACACATAAAACAAAATTACTAAAAAATAAACAAATTAAAATGAAAACTGACCAACTCAAAATATTAATAAAATCTATTAGTAAATAAACAATACTAAAAGAACAGTTTAAATTCAGCATAAACATGTTTTTACATGTCTTCTGAAGATTTGAACATTGAGTAATACAGGAAAGAGAATATAAACATGGCATTAATACACAGACATTTCCAGAAACCTGAATTCATTTCTTACGAATGCAATAGCTCAACACCAAACTGCTGACTGACGGTCGCACGGAGCAACCAAACAAAAACGCTTGAGACAATAACACTGTTAACCAGACTAAACTAATCCGTGTTTGAATGATCAGTGCAACAAAATTTGAAAGATCAACACTGATTTCTCACCTTAGAATTGAGCATAATCTCTGGTGCGCGGTACCAACGTGTGGCTACATACTCCGTCAGGAAGCCGGTGTGGTCATGGTCTGGATCGGCCACCCGGGCGAGCCCAAAATCACAGATCTAAGATGAAACAAGCATTAACAGAGGTTACAGACATATGTGAGTAAGCGGAGCCTGCTGTGACTTTAATTCAGTAATGGTATGGTGTGGTGACAGTGGATTTAAAGGTTTATGGGTGCTATTTTTTCCTTTGTTAAATTACTTTCTCATACTATACGACTATATCTGAAACTACAGAACAGTGTAAAATGACAAAAAAAAAATACCATCAATGTTAAATGTTAAACATAAATTTCTTAAATATATGATCCAAATTTCATTTACATTTATTATAAAAATATTTGATCATTTTATTAATTTCACTTACATTTTTAAATTTTATTTATATGATCTCACTCTTGTCTGTTGTTTTCTGTGCATCTTGCTATCTGTATAGGCTGTTTTGTGAAATGGATTAATTTCATATTTATAAAATTTATAGAAAATAATATTAGCAAAATGGAAGTTATGTGCTTTTTTGTACAACCGACAGGTGCAGCGTTCTGAGAACATCTCTTAAATTCTATTTGGTGATGCAGAAATGACACGCTTCACCTTTAAATATGTTTGAAATGGCATGATGGCATAGAACCGCAGTGTGCTTCACCTTGAGGTCGCAAGTAGTGTTGAGCAACAGGTTAGATGGCTTCAGGTCTCGGTGGAGAACGTTTGCCGAGTGGATGTACTTTAGACCGCGCAAGATCTGGTACAGGAAGTAGCAGATGTGGTCATTGCTCAAGTGCTGCGTCTTCAACAGCTTGTATAAGTCTGTCTCCATCAGATCCTGTACAATGTAGCTATGGTTTGTTAATGTCAAGGTCAAACAAAGCTTGGGGTTCAGAAAATGTTGCATATAAGAACTGATAAAAGCTTTAAGTTCATGCACAATGTGCCATTTAATGTGAAAATCTTCTGAACCCTTTTTGTACATTAAATCAGATTTTAACATAATCCATGATTTAAATGTTATTCAAAAGAGTTTTTGGGGTATTATTCAGCTTTCAGGTATCTACGCTACTGTTCAAAATTTTGGGGTCGGTAATTTTTTTAAACAAATTAATAGATTTGAGCAAGGATGCATTCAATTGATGAACAATGACAGTAAAGGCCACCCGATTACTATTTCAAATAAAAATTGTTCTTTTGTTCATCACAGAATCCTGAAAATAAAAACATCTGTTTTCAACATTGATAATGATAAAGAAATGTTTCTTGAGCAGCAAATCAGCATATTAGAATGATTTCTGAAGGATCATGTGACAATGAAGACTGAAGTAATGATGCTGAAAATTCAGCTTTGCATCACAGGAATAAATTATTTTAAAATTTGTATATTAATATTTGTAAAACATTTTAAATTATGTTGGAATAGAAAATTATTTTAAATTGTAATTATATTTTACTCTATTGTATATTAATATTTGTAAAATTTATTATTTTAAATTACGTAAAAAAATAAAATAAAAAAAAACTTAAATTGTAATAATATTTTACTATAATAAATAAATAAATAAATAAATAAATGCAGCCTTGGTGAGCATAAGAGACTGATCCCAAACTTTTGAATGGTAGTGTATATGCTAATTAAACTTAAAAATTGACATTTTTATATGATTTATTCCTCAAAAGTACAAATATGTAAATAGAATCACTACAGAACTGGAAGAGAATTAGAACTTGTTAAAGGATTAGTTCACTTCAGAATTAAAATGTCCTGATAATTTAATTTAATAAAACTCCATGTCATTTTCTCCTCCAACTTCAAAATCGTCCGACATCGTTGTTTTAATTTTTTTTTTTTAAAGACTGTTTGACAGTGTTTGCACGTCCGCTTTGTAAGACACTGGATCGGTACTTCTGCCTACGTCACGTGTGACCTTTCTAACATGATTACGTCTTGCATGACGCATCGCAGAGTAGTGCAAGATGAGCATTTGTGGTTAAAAAGTATATACTTTTTCTTTTTTTTTTTTTTGAAAATGACCAATCGTTTCGCTAGATAAGACCCTTATTTCTCATTTGGGATCATGTAGAACCCTTTGAAGCTGCACTGAAACTGCAATTTGGACCTTCAACCCGTTGTAATCCAGTAAAGTCCACTACATGGAGAAAAATCCTATAATGTTTTCCTCAAAAACCTTAATTTCTTTTCATCTGAAGAAAGAAAGCCATGGGGGTGAGTAAATTATCAGGAAATTTAAATTCGGAAATGAACCAATCCTTTAAATGGCTCACAATTCCCATACCTGCCAACAAGGGTAAGTAGTAAATCTTTGTTTATTTCAGGCTGTGACAAACTAAAAGCTTCTGGATATTTAAAACAACAACAACAACAACCACAACAACAAAAAGCACAAGCCTTTTGATATGTTCTGTATTAATTTCAGCAGGAAATACTTAAGCACAAGAAAGAAAATTGTGGTCCTTAAAATCTTGTGTTTCTTCTCCCTTCAACAGCAGCAGCTCTGGCATGATGCTAATCACACTACAACAACACAGCGATTAGATCATGCAAAACTACTCTCACTATCCACACGCCTACTGACTATTGATTTCGGTCCTAAAATTAACTCTTTACTAGAGATTTTTGCATTGTCTCAGCCTACACAGTTGGAAAAAATCGTAGTTTGTGCCAGAGGCCATATTTTCAGCCTGAACACATATATTTAAAAGGCTAAACTGAAAAATTGAATGAGTTTGAATTTAAATACATCTTAATATCTCTCTTTTTGCTTTAATGATGGCAACACCTGAACTGATAAACATAAAAGCTGATGATCATGTTCTCCAGCATTAAAAAAAAGCATCTTGAGCTTCAATGGAAGAGCAGCTGACTGTCGTACCAAAGGAGTCACATGATCATTGTCACTAATTTACTTGTATGATTATTTACCTAGAAATAGGACAGAATAATAAAATCCTAGAACTTTGTTTATTTCCAGGCTAAAAAAGGATACACGTCTTTCATCTGGTCGATGGTGGGTGTGCGGATGATGTCATTGATGCCGATGATGTTCTCGTGCTTGAAGCGGAGCAGGATTTTAATCTCACGGAGTGTGCGCTGACAGTACGTCTGGTGCTCAAATGGACTGATCTTCTTTATCGCCACACGCACTTTATTATCACGATCATACGCTGAGCTGAAAAGAAGCAAAAGAGGAGACATCATCAGATCAAGCATCTGTTTTCTTAAGCCGGGTGCACACTGTACGATTTATAATAGTCCTTTGCGACTGTTGCTTGTCAGACTGTACGAACATAATCCCCGCTGTAAGCCATGTCACACTGTAGGATCTCAGTTGTCATTAATGTCAAATTCTATGGCAGATGCATTAAAAACGGATGCATGCAAGAAGACTCGTCCAGAGTTTTAGTTAGAATTTTTTGAAGCATCAAAAATACATTTTGGTCCAAAAATAACAAAAACTACGACTTTATTCAGCATTGTCTTCTCTTCCGGAATCCATTCCATTGAATTGATTCCATTGAATTGATTCCATTGAATCGATTCCATTGAATCCTTTCATCTGTCGGCGTTGGTAATGCACTTTTACGTTGTTGTTTTTGGCGATTAGGACATCTGCGACATGCACACTTTAAAAAATGTATTTTCGATGCTTCAAAATCTTCTAACTAACCCACTGATGTCACATGGACTACTTTGATGATGTTTTTATTACCTTTCTGGACATGGATAGTATACCGTACATACATTTTCAATGGAGGGACAGAAAGCTCTCGGACTAAATCTAAAATATCTTAAACTGTGTTCCGAAGATGAACGGAGGTCTTACGGGTTTGGAACGACATGAGGGACATAGAGTCATTAATGACATAATTTTCATTTTTGGGTGAACTAACCCTTTAATTTTGATCATGGCTTGTCTTGAAATGAAAAATGAAAAAAAAAAACGAAGACTACGTGTGTGAAGCAAGTGGTGGTTTGTAGCTGTCTCGCTTATTGCGTCATCAGGTTCTGCGCTCCTATTGGTTTTTGATTTGGCAGGTGTCTTAAGAGAAGTCACACCGCAGGACTGTGCGTCAAAACTTGTGACACTGCCAGAATTTCGTCAGAGGTAGAATTTGGTCGCAACAATCATCAATCGGCTGTTGAAGAACATGTCAATCTAGTGATCAAAGACTTCAGATTTTGGCGTAAGATCAGAGGAATCTTTTAGGATTCTCAATTTTTCTCAGATAGCCAAATCATGGCCAAAATCGTTATGTGTGAACCCGGCTTTAGTTACAAAACATAACAGTTCATTAATCAAAGAATAAAAGAAAACTGCACAAAAAATATGACATTTTTGCCAAGTGACACAAAGTGTCAAGTACATAATATAAGGGGTGTAATACAGTGGAAAAGACAATGTGAACGCAGATGGACTTTTGCTTCTGTGGATTTTTAGAAACATTGCTTTATAACAGTTACACAAAATGTAAATGTAGACAAAGGGTTGTGGTGGAAATGATGCTTGAAGGACTGAAAGAATGGTCAGAAGCAAATGCATGTAATACTCAATATAAATAATTTTTCATGCAATACATACAGGGTGTTTCAAAAAGATGGACCCAATTTCAAACAAATATATTTCAAAATGGCATCATGTTACAATTGCTCAAAAAATTACAAATGGTTTAGAGAGTCATCAAGTTTTAATAACCATTTTTTGTCCCAAACGCTTCTCAGAGTTTCCACTGAAGTCACTGCTGCCGTGATTCTGTTTTTAAGGTCATCCAGATTAGTTGCTAATGGTGCAACAAAAACACTGTCTTTGATGTATCCTCACAAGAAAAAGTCGCAGGGTGTAATGTCTTGAAATCTTTGGGGCCAGGAGTGTAGTGCAAAGTCTTGGGGTCCCGTACAACCTATCCAACCTTGAGGCAGTGTGTCATTTAGGAAACGTCAAACCTACAGGTTCATTTGTAATTTTTTGTGCAATTGTAATGTGGCCATTTTGAAATATATTTGTTTGAAATTGGGTCCATATTTTTGAAACACCCTGTATTAAAAATGACATGATTATTTCACGCTTTGTTTCGATTCATCATAGATTTATAAAAAAAAATAAAAAAAATAATAAAAAGTATAAATATTTTTATGATGATTCATATTTTATACATTTCAGAAGTAGCAAAAACAAAAGCATGGTTTAAAAAAAGCTTCCAAGACAGTTTTGACCTTCATATAAAAAATAAAACTGACAACAGTTAAAATAAATAAATAAAATTAATTAATAGATAAATCAACCAAACATTCAGATACAGACTTTTAGATTTATCATTTTTAATTTTAAGCATTTGAGAAGTTGCAAAACCATAATGTGACCTTCATACAAAAGAAAAAGTTTAACAAAATACAGTTTTCAAAAGGAATTATAATACTTTTAATGTTGGATATTAATGTTTTAAGTATTTAAGAAGTTGGGGAAAAAAAAAAAAAAGTTTAAAAAACATTTCCAAGACAGATTTAATGTGACCTGTAAAGTTAAAGAACTAAATAAAAACTAACTAAATAAAATAAATTAGTTTTTCAAAAGGAATAATAGTAATAATAATAATTTTAATTTCAATAATGGATATTAATATTTTAAGCATTTGAGTCGCAAAAAAAATGTTTGAAAACATTTCCAAGACTAAAAAGTAATTCAGGGGACCTGTTAACACAATTGAAATAAATGTATGGTTGCAAGTTAAAAATTCTAATTTATTGTTTTAATTAAACCTTTTAAGTTGCAAACTTTATTTTGTTGAGTTATTTTGACATAATAATGTTGATCGTTACATTAACTTAATACCATTTGTAACTTAAAGCGTTAATTGGCTTTTTTTTAAATTAAGTTGTAGTAACGTAATGAAATTGTCTTGATAACTTCGGAAATTAGGCAATGGATTTCTAGTTCCCAGCAAGCTTTGCACAGGACTGGATAAGAAGAATAAATGTTGAAATTAAGTTAATTTAAATAAACTTTTTTGTTTTTAGTGAAGGGAAAGACCTGTTTGTGTTTAATGCTGTCATGTTTGACATTTAAAAGAGTTTCTGTAATGTTGAAGTTTTTACCATTGTGCTGAAGAGTAGATACATGAAGGTAAACACACTGACTGACTGCGCTAATGCCAGTGACAAGTAATATCTTACTTGTTCATTTAATATACATGTTAAATAAGTCAGGTTAGCATGTGCTACGATAGCTGTTGATTTGAGCTGAAATAGGTAAGATTAATTAGTTCCAGGGCTACTCAACTTAATGTGTGTTTATGCTACAAATTAAGTTCCTTTAACTCAATGTAGCTTGTTGTTTGAACATAAATACATTCAAAGTTGTCATAACTCAAAAAATTGATGCAAACTGTTACATTGATTTTTTTGTTTTTGTAGAGCCAACACATTATTTAGTGTAATGTGACCTTTAAGGCCTGTACACACGGGGACGAATATTGCGAGCGATCATCACCGCCGTTTAACGCCTCGTGACTAAACAAAGGGCACCAATGTGAGTGTGCACACCTACGCAAATTTTTTTTAAAAACGCATCAGGTTCATTTTTTTGGTTTGATGTGCCACGTTAAAAACTGGCTGACCAATGAGATTGGTGCTTTTGTTCACATGCCTGGAGCTGCTGAAGTTACAGTAAAACACGACTTGGTGGCGTTCAAGCACAAAACGGTCTAGCCAAGCACACACTGATACCAAGACGACGAAGAAGTAGTAAGACGAGGAAGACCCCTATGGGTGCTCTGCCAGTTCTTGGCCACACCAATACTAGATGTGTATTATATGACATTTTATTTCTGTATTTTTATTGGTTTTTTTTTTTCCCTTTACATTCAAGAAAAATAGTTGAGAATGCATGCGCGATATTCGTCCCGGTGTGTACGAGGCTTTGAGTTGAATAACTAACTAAAATAAGTTTTCAAAAGGAGTAATAATAAATTTAATGATGAATTATGACTTCCATATAAAAGAAAGCATTATTAAAGTAATTTAAAGTTAATAAATAAATAGTTTCCAGTCAATCACCTCTAACCTTCAGCTAAACTCAAAACAGTACCTATGGCTTTGTGTGTGTCACTCTTCTTCACACATGGGCTTCGTGAGTGCAAAGAACTTAAAGATGCAATCTCATCTTTATCATAACCATGACCTGATTCAAATGGCTTCCCTGAGCACTGCTGACACATTGTTAATGCTAAATCTGTGTCAGGTGCACAGATAATGCAACATCTGCACCGTTTTATCTTGCACAGCAGAAACATGGTCAAGCAGGTCACAATTTATGACGGAACGGCTGTATTTGAACTTGCATTTTTCACACCATGGCTCAATGTGTCATGTCTGGAGGTTTTTTGTTGTTGCTGTTGATGCAGATTTCAATCTTGAAAAGTGTAAAGCTCACGGATCAAGCATCAGGCTGGCACTGTACACACCACTCTCTAAAGGGCAGAAAGTGGAGAAATTACGCAGAGGTTAAGAAAGACCATGAAAGAGAGAGAGAAGCAGAGATGGAGAGACATAGCAAGACAGCAAAGAAAAAGAGAAAAGGAGAGAGGCATGGTTTCCACGGAGACGGACAGGCGAGACTTTGTGGTTAGGAGTTATGCAACAGGCTGTTGCCATGGTAATGTGAAGGAGGGGGGCGGAGACAGGCTGAACATTCGTAGTGAATTTACACAATGCTCTGACAATGCCAGATACCCTTGGTGCGAAAAAGGAGGGGGAAAAAGACGCTCCAATGGCATACTGTCATGCCACCAAATAATAAAGATGTCTATAAATAAAGCTGGGTCTGCATGGAAACTGTTGAGGGGAACATCTTGGAGACTGAAAATCAGCACAGATGTAAAACACAACAAAAACTCCCTATTTTAGTGTTACATGTGTGTAAACCCTAGGTGTGTGGTGTAAACAAAAGTGAGAAGGCAAAGCAACGGCACTCAAAAAAAGCTTTAGAATAACTTAACTTATGAACACTGATTTCAGGTAAAGCTCATTTCAGGTTTAAAAAAATCCTAACAATAATAAATAAATTTAATATTTTTTTAAACTATTAGACTACTAAAATTACTTGCATCGTGACTTCATGATTATTAAGCAAGCACATTTCTTCGCCCCAAATTCTAATTAACATAATGGGTTAATCATAATCATATTTTATTTAAAAGAATTCAGCAAACGTTAAAGGCAGTACAACAAACATTAATGCATAAATACTTCATTTAATGTGTTTTTTCTTATGAGAATGAGATAAGTTGCATTACGGTAATAAGAACTGGGAGGAACAAGATTATTTCATTTCAAAATTCAAATAAAATTAATATATAGCCCATTAAATAAATATTAATTAAATAAATACATAAAACATTAAAATGTTTTGCATTGTGACGTTTTCATACACATTAAGCACATTTTTCCACCTCAAATTCTCATTACCATAACTGGTCCATAAGTTTTGTTTTGTTATACCATATTTAATTTAATAAAATCAGCAGACATTAAAGGCAGTACAACATATATGCATAAATACTTATTAATTTACTAGCTGGTTTTCCATCCAAACATGAAGCAAATCTTTTCAAAGTTAGGAAAAAATACAAAAAAAAACAATTAGGTGCTTTTCTATCAAGTTGTTCGAGCGGATGACGGTGGAATTGGTAACCTAGTAACAAACAGTAAATAAAACACCATCAGCGGAAACAGCCAATTAGTCAAGCAGGTTTAATGTTCGCTATGTCAGAATTTATTCTATTTATTCTGTGTTTCCATCTCTCATTATTCACATTAACTCTTTTTCGTACAAGTCAAAACTTTTTTCGAAAGGATGTTATTTTTCGATATTTGGCTTTTCCATCACTTGTTTCTGATGCGATACTTTAAAATGCGCATAAAAATAGGGCGATGGAAACAGCTAATGTGTTTTTTTCCACATTAGAGTAATGAGAATGAGATAAGTTGCATTACGGTAATGAGAACTGAGAGGAATGAGATTTATTTCATAAAATGGATAAATAACAATAATAATAATCATAAAAACAACATTAATAATTAAGCACAATTTTGCCCCAAATTGTAAAGTAATTACCATAACAGGTTTTTTTATCCATATTTCATTAAATTAAAGCATACATAATAGGCAGTTTAACACCTATTACGATGCATAAATACTTGCTAAATTAAATGTAGTTATTTCTTACAGTAATGAGAATGAGATCATTTGCATTACATTAATGAGAATGTATGTATTTAACTGTCATTAAAAAAAAAAAAAAAAAAGTCATAATGTCCAAACCCTAAAAATTACTTTCATTTTATTTTGGGGTGAAACATAACCAGACAGGTTCGCAGTTTCATAAGATGCACCCATTTAGATACGTTATGCAATATGGCATTATATACGTGTTTTACATGCCTATTTGTGCATTCATAAGATCCCTTTTAACAGGCTTCTCCAAATGCTTAAAGAAAAAACAGAGATGCTTCTATTTCTATGCACCTTCTGAGGGTGAAGGCACTTCTAAGGCTCGTCAAAATGGGGCCGGGACACCACAAGGCTGGATAATCCTTTCTTTTCTGCTCCTAACCCAGAACGCCTGCACATTCACAGCTGTGCCAATAAGAAGCTTTTCAAATTCTATAAACCAGAAAATCTTAAAGACATTAACTAGGTTGAACGGTTTCACCATACTTTGGAGACTGAACAAGCAGATCAAACAGACCTTACTTCACAAAACTAGTTTTTACATTCGAAGAAGGAAATGTGAGGGGAGTTTGCCAGGGCAGAAGTCATTACCATGATGCTATAGGTTCAATGGTGTTCTAAATAGAACTCTAAGGTTGAGTCAATTTCAAAGAACATTTTATGCCAAAAAGTTTCTATATAAGGAGAAATGTCTTAAACCAGTGGTTCCCAAACTGGGGTACGCGTACCCCTGGGGGTACGTGAGGTGACAAAAGGGGGTACGCGAACAAAATGCTGAGAAGTTCATTTAATTCTACCTTAAAATAACATTAAAATCGAGCATCTATTTCTAACTGCCAAAATGTCATAAATCCAGTACATTTAATAAAATTACCTCATCATTTGCAGTCAAAAATGACTGTATCCACACAAGCAGCATGGATATGATAGATTGTGTGCAGAATCTGCTGCCTTAAATTGCGCTAAATTAGGCTACTGTCGTTCTCGACAATGCACCTTTGTAAAAGTGGGGATTCAGCACTTACACGCATGAAGAACAAATATAGAGACACAGATAATGGATTAATTTCGATTTAAGACTCAAACTTCCTCCGATACAAAAACATACCTTGTGTGAGTTCTTGTGTTTAATGATGATGACGAGCAAGAACGCAATTGTTCCCAAATATCCACATGACTGCAAACGTGACATTATTATACAACAGGTCAAAAAATAAAACATACATTTTAAACACAGTACTGTCAGTATTTACTCTATTTTGCAATGAAATAATAGTTCTAACGAAAACCACAGCAGAACTACAACACACGTCTGTGTTTCGCGAACAATTCTGCTGCTTTGAACGAATCGTGAGAGTCAATGATTCAATGATTCATTCACAGCCACTTGCTTCGTTACTGAATGAATGACTCGATGACTCACTCATAAAAACAGTGACTTGCTGCCACCTAATGGCGGTTTTAGTTTAATATTTAAAAGTTTTACTTCGTTTTACCATCATTGCATATTTCTCTATTGAACATTTTTTTATTTAAAACATTATTTATTTTATAAAGTTATTCATAAAGGTAAAAAAATGCACTGGAAAATCAATTTAGGGGGCAAATATTGTCACTTAATGGTAAAGGTGTGACTGCAGTCGAAGTGGAAGAGAGGGGGTACGCAGAAGGATGGTAATCCCTTCAGGGGGTACTCCACGTTAAAAAGTTTGGGAACCACTGTCTTAAACGATTGCATAATATGTTCATGTTTAACGGGCTATTTAAATTTTAAAGTTAAAAAGTATGTTTATGCGCTTTTTAATTAATAAAATGTAAACAAAATAAATTAATTAAATTTAATTAAAACTAAATCCATAAAATGATCACATGATATAAAAAAGTATGAAGTGCCTGACAGAACACTTGGGGCCAGATTTACTAACAGCTTGCGCCAGTGCAAACCCTCTTTTGGCGTTAAACTACTGTCATGATTTACAGTACTAAAGACATGCAGCGAAAAAAAATAACACAAAAAGGCATTATTTTTGTGACTGACCTTATTGCATATGCATACTACACTTTCAGACGCAAAATTTATAAGATGAGAGTATTTAAATGAATCATGCAAGGTGATTTACTAAGGTTTGTGCTAGTCAAGTTACAGGGGGTTAATAAAGGCCTTCTGAAGTGAAGCGATGGGTTTTGTAAGAAAAATATCCATATTTAAAACTAATCTAGCTTCCGGCAGACGGCCATACCCTCTAAGAGTAACCCCTAAACCCAACACATAATGCAATGACAAACACGGAATAAGCAAAACAAAACATCGGTCACAAATTAGAAGTCTAAAAAGAGAATTTTTAAAGAGAAATGTCAGAGGATTTCGATATAAGAGAAGAGGAGCTTGAGTTTTTTTTATTTGTTTGAACCACAAGAGGCTTACGCTACTTCGATGTCCTACGTCATACATCACGTCGGGAGTTACTCTTGTGGCACAAGGTGACTCACGGAGTATGCGTATGGTCGTCTGCCGGAAGCTAGATATTTTAGTTAATAAATATGGATATTTTTCTTACAAAACCCATCGCTTCGCTTCAAAGGCCTATATTAACCCCCGGAGCCGTATGGATTATTTTTATGATGGATGCATTTTTTTGGGCTTCAAAATACAATGCCCCATTAACTACCATTATAAAGCTTGGAAGAGCCAGGATATTTTTAAATATATTTCTGATTGCGTTCGTCTGAAAGAAGATAGTCATATACACCTAGGATGGCTTGAGTGTGAGTAAATCAAGGGATAATTTTCAGTTTTGGGTTAACTATCCCTTTAAGGTTTTAAATTAAATGTTAATAAGTCATTACTAGAATGTTATGAATGGTTGTACCAATAGTGAAGACTGCCTTAGAAATTTAGCAAACATCACTAATAATAAATTAACCATCTTGAATTGAGATTATTTTCCACCCTTATATGGTCATGTTCTTGACATGCCTTGTCAAAGTCTGCAAAAATGACCAACCATGCAAATAAAAACAAAATTAAGCACTCTCCCTTTCCTCAGCTTTCATTCACTCCCTCGGTTGCCTGCTCCTTCTGACACTCCTCCCAGTCAGGCTGGTTCGTGTGACGGCAGATTGACGTCCTTGGCAGAAGGGTTGCCATGGAGACTGGCACTGTGGCAGAGTTTGGCATGGAGGTACGGCCCAGGCAGTAGCCACACAGCCTGCACTCAAACAGCATGTGTGTGTGTAAACGCAGGCATGTGTGAGCTTGTACATGTATTAACTAATATATTTGGATGTACATTTGTGCGCACACAAGGGTGCATAAAAGAAAGTGTAATTATGTGACAACATCCCTCACTGCGCATACAACAGAGTGCAACAGTTGGGTTCCGGAAGTAAAACTCCATTAATTTTCTCCATAAGGAAACTGATTTTAAACAATAATAATTATAAACCTTTTAAGACAAACCTACTGTGAGCTACGAGGTTGTTAATCCGTGGTATTTGCTTCTGCTGAAGCTGTCAGCCTGCATTATTTCAGTTTTTTTTTTAAATCGTGTTTAACAGTGGAATTCCTGGTGGAAAAACTCCATTACCCACAATGCTGTACAGGATATTACACCAATCAGAGTCGAAAAAGCAACATGGTCCAAAATAGCTCCACCCACTCCCATGAAGTACTGCAAATGACGTAATCGAGTCGATCTCCTTACACTCTCAAAATACTGAAATTATATATATATAAAATATTATATTATATTATATTATATTATATTATATTATATTATATATTTTGCAATAAACTAAAAAAATAGCCTATTGTTTTATACATATAATCAACATTTGTAAATGAGCAGTTTTATATTTCTCCATTTTTTAATTTGATTATGGCAATGCTTCATGGGATTGTAGTTCTTTCCCCTCACTAAACCGTTAAGTACATAGATTTGTACCTATGGAAGAGGATTAGGGACAAGCAATAATAAAAAAAATAAAATCATCGAGATTAAAGTTGTTAAATTTCGAGGAAAAACTCGTAAAAATTGAGAAAAAAGTCGAGATTAAAATGTTGAGAATAAAGTCATTGAATTATGAGAAAAAGGTCGTTAAATTACGAATTTGTTCTCATAATTTAACGACTTTTTTCTCATAATTTAATGACTTTTTTCTCATAATTTAATGACTTTTTTCTCATAATTTAATGAGTTTATTCTCAACATTTTATCTCGACTTTTTTCTCGAAATTTAACACATTTTTTCTCGTAATTTAACGACTATTTTCTCGTAATTTAATGACTTTATTCTCAACATTTTATCTCGACTTTTTTCTCGAAATTTAACAACTTTAATCTCGAGATGGTTTTATTTTTTTATTATTGCTTGGCCCTAATCCTCTTCCGTATGTACCTTTGTTTTTAATTTAAAACACTTTTTTTGCTTAAAATCAATGTTTGTAGTGTTGTGATTTACCTGAAAGCTGATTGGCTTTATTCATGGCTTATAACTCTTTAATGAAGACTATTTTTAAATCCCTATGGCAAAAAATAATGAAAAAAAAAAAAAAAACTTCCAGAACCAGCGCAGCTGAAAAAAGGGACTGGCACTGTTGCACTCCATATGACTATCCAAACCTGGTGCAAATCAGGCTAGGCTTTAATATTTCCCACAATGCATAAAAAAAAAAAAAAAAAAAAAAAAAAAAAAACACCTTGTTCTTTTTTTTACTTGAAATCAGTTGTTCATGTGTCAAGTGTTCTTTTGTGTCCGAAATTAATCAATGCTCACCCTACCAATTGGCAAACAATAGTCTAAATGAATTTTATGGCATCAGTTGAGGATCTGGGGCCGGTTGCATGTAAAAAAGTTGGGTGTAAGCTTTACACTGGGCTTTGCTATGTCCAGTCTTCGGATAAATATTTACATCTGTTGCACCAAATAAAACAACAAGGTGAGAGAGAATAATCAAAGAGAGAGTGAGCAAGAGGGTGATCTGAAGAAAGACTGTAGAAAGAGATATGGCTGAGAGACATTACAAATGTGAAAAAAAGTCAGAGGAATATCACTGGAAAAAGAAGGGTTATGATGAGGCAAGAGCTTTAGAACCCGCATTAATATTAGAAAAGCTTTCCAGCACAGGATTATATATCGATTATATATATATATATATATATATATATATATATATATATATATATATATATATATATATATATATATATATATATATATATATATATATATATATATATTTATTTATTAGAAATTAATTTTTTTAAAACATCACAGACAATTATTCTTAATAAATAGAGTGAAGCAGAAATGGTTGTCACAATTAAAATCTGATTAATTGTGCATATAATATAATATAATGATTTTAAAGTTGGCAGACCATGAATCAAGAACAACAGCTATGCACAAAGAAAAACAGAAACGGACAATTCTCATCACAGGAAATTCAACCTGCACAAACAGACAGCATTTACTGAACTCAAGCTCAAGTGGACAAACAGCCATTATAGTAATTATTAACGTAATTTGAACAGTAATGAAGAGGTGCTATTTGCAACGAGAGCACAGAAGATCTCAATTTACTACAGCTATAGATACATGCCTCTGAATGAGTGAGTCAACCTGCTAAAGCAAACAGCCAGAGAGAGATAAGTCTTTACACCAGACCTGAGTGACGTATTTAATAGCCGCAGCAACAGGAAACTCTTACCCTCAAACAACGTAAGAAAATTAGTATAATTACCTAATAAGCAGAAGAACTATCTGTAGTTATATTACTAAAAGCACAACATAATTACCAGTAACATTTAGGAACATCATAATAGTTACATATGTTTTACATTTATGTTTATTTTAAATTGTAACATTATCATTTCTCTGGTAACCACAGACAATAACAAAACATTAGACATACCAGAAAATAATGTACATCTGGAGCACTACTTGCTTTTACAACTCGTATTGATTTCAAGATTATCTAGGTGAGATGATGAATGGAAATTTATTTTTCAAAACAGACAAATCATAACATCATAAAATTGAGCCAAAGTAAAAAACAAATGGCAATAACCGTCTGTTTTTTTCAAGATCAAACCAGAAAACTAGGTTACACTTTATTTTACAGTGACGTAGTTACATTGTAATTACTCAAATAAGTAATGAGTACTATTAATTAACTACATGTACTTACTATAGAGACAAGGTTAGGGTTACACTAGTGCATTTTTATTTTAAAACGGTGTTTTCGAGATTCGAAAACGCCAGCGCAGTGTAAATGACAGGAGTAACCGTGGCAAAACTTATGCATTTAAAAAAAAAAAAATGCACTAGTGTAAACGGGGCCTAAGGTTGAACCACTGTAGTCACATGAACTGTTTTAAATATAACTTTAGTACCTTTCTGGGCTTTTAAAAGTGTAAATTAACTTGCTTTCAATGCAGGCCTCACTGAGCCATCGAATTTTATCAAAAATATCTTAATTTGTGTTCCGAAAATGAATGAAGGTTTTATGGGTGTGGAACGACATGAGGGTGAGTAATGACAGAATTTTCATTTTTGGGTGAACTAACCCTTTAAAGGTGCCCTAGAATTAAAAATTGAATTTACCTTGGCATAGTTGAATAACAAGAGTTCAGTACATGGAAATGACATACAGTGAGTCTCAAACACCATTGTTTCCTCCTCCTTATATAAATCTCATTTGTTTAAAAGACCTCCGAAGAACAGGCGAATCTCAACATAACACCAACTGTTACGTAACATTCGGGGTGTACACCCCCAGTATTTGCATATACCAGCCCATGTTCAAAGCATTAGACAAGGACAGCCAGTATTAACGTCTGGATGTGCACAACTGAATCATCAGACTAGGTAAGCAAGCAAGAACAATAGTGAAAAATGGCAGATGGAGCAATAATAACTGACATGATCCATGATAACATGATATTTTTACTGATATTTGTAAATTGTCTTTCTAAATGTTTCGTTAGCATGTTGCTAATGTACTGTTAAATGTGGTTAAAGTTACCATCGTTTCTTACTGTATTCACGGAGACAAGAGCCGTCGTTATTTTCATTATTAAACACTTGCAGTCTGTATAATTCATAAACACAACTTCATTCTTTATAAATCTCTCCAACAGTGTAGCATTAGCCGTTAGCCACAGAGCACTATCAAACTCATTCAGAATCAAATGTAAACATCCAAATAAATACAATACTCACATAATCCGCTGTATGCATGCAGCATGCATGACAAACACTTTGTAAAGATCCATTTTGAGGGTTAAATTAGCTGTGTAAACTTTGTTTATGCTGTTTAAGGCAAGCGCGAGCTCCGTGGGCGGGGAGCGTGAGCATTTAAAGGGGCCGCAGCATGAATTGGCTCATATTTAATGATGCCCCAAAATAGGCAGTTAAAAAAATTAATTAAAAAACATCTATGGGGTATTTTGAGCTGAAACTTCACAGACACATTTAGGGGACACCTTAGACTTATATTACATCTTGTAAAAAAACGTTCGATGGAACCTTTAACAAATTAATAAATGCTGTAAAAAAATAGGCCTATTGCTCATTGTTAGTTAGACGTAAGTTAATGCATGAATTAATGTAACTAATGTTAACTAATGAGACCTTATTGTAAAGTGTTACCAGATAATTGTATTAAATATCTATTACTTATAAATGTAAGGCCTGCATGCGTGCACAATGAAATGCTTTGGTAATTTGAAATTAATAAAGAAATATTACATGTCTCAACGCATGTATGAGCTCTTTTCTGGAAACTGAAAGTGTGAAAGGAAAAAAAAAAAAAAAAAAAAAAAAAAAAAAAGAGAGAAAATGCAGAAAGCATTTATTCTTGGAGTGTTACCACAAAATTCTGAATCCAGTAATTTCACAAATTAAACCAGAAGCCACCCAATTAGCGGAAGGATGCTTTTATGACATTAGTGAAAGCAGTTTGTAGAAAATAAAGGGGAAAAAATACTGTGAACTTACAGTGAAGATTGAAATTGAGACTAGAGCATTATATTCTGTATCTAATGGAAGATAATGTTTGGAAAATAAAACAATGTTTTTAAACCCAAAATAGCGGTTTCATGCACTTGGTGACAAAACTACAAATAAAAACAGCTGATACAATTAACTACAACACATCTATGAGCTCCAGTACTTCCCACAAATGTCTGCATGCTAAGTGAAGCAATCAAGAAATACATTCACTTTTACTTCAGAGTTAAGACCATAGCACCGAGACCAACTATGAAGTACAGAGGCAGGGTCATGCCCTGAGGAACTGGAACTGGTAGTCAATCCTGCAGCATTCCTCCTTATGGTTTAGAGCCACTACCCACAGAGCCACTTCTGCAATAGCACACCACATAAATGTCGCAACAATTTTGAGAATTAAGCTGGCAAGTAAAAACATATTGTAGTTAAAGTTAAAAGAGTCTTCAGAGCCAACAGCCAACAAGTATTGTGCATCAATTTTACACCCCCTAATAAATAAATGCATCTGATCATGGTCAGGTGAACTGAAAAGCAGACTAAAAGGCCATTAAACAGAACATAATGCAATAACATAAAACATAAGAGAGATCCCCAGGTGAAAAAAAAAAGTACACTTCTATAATGTACTTAATGTGCTCTATTTTCGTGCACTAATTTTGTACTTTATACTAAAAATTCTCCTTTAGTACTTAAGATAATCTTAAGAACATCTAAGTGTACTCGACTGTGCTATTTTGAGACACCATGAAATATGAACTAAAATGTGTTTATAATATAGGCTACTATCCCTGTATTTAAAAAATATATTTAGTTACCACTTGTAGTACACTATAGGTTCAAATGTACTACAATTTGTGGTATCTAAATACATTTTTTAAATACAGAGATAGTATATTATAAGCACATTTTAGTTCATATTTCATGGTGTTTCAAAATAGCACAGTTGAGTACACTTAGATGTTCTTAAGATTATCTTAAAAGGTGCTACAGAGGATGTTTTGTTTTATACATTTTTGCAATATTACTTGAAACTGTCTTTACTAACTGATAAAAGACTATTTATTAGGTGCACTGAAAGGGAATAATATTAATATACATAATCTGTGCACGAGGTAAGGCCTTAAAAACATCAGCCAATCGTTTATGCGATCATCGCGTAAACGATTGGACCTCTGGCTTGTCAATCACTGCCATGACGTTCCTTGTGAGAGACGTGCGCGGCTGCGCGCTCCAGTAACTCTCCACACTCCACAGACGCTGCATGCAATGTTTTTTTAAGCACTTTAAGTACATTATAGAAATTTACTTTTTTTCTTCAACTGGGTCAGTAAGCAATTTGTACCTGAGTATTAACCTATTAGTTAATATTAATATGAACTGTTAACAACAAACAATACTTCTACAGCATTTATTAATCTTAATGCTAATATCAACATTTACTAATACATTTTTAAAATTAAAAGAAAAAAAAAGAAAAAAAAGTGTAAAACGTCATCTGTTAAAGGGTTAGTTCACCCAAAAATGAAAATTATGTAATTTATTACTCATCCTCATGCCGTTCCACACCCGTAAGACCTTCGTTCATCTTCGGAACACAAATTAAGATATTTTTGTTGAAATCCGATGGCTCAGTGAGGCCTCCATAGGGAGAAATGACATTTCCTCTCTCAAGATCCATAAAGGTACTAAAAACATATTTAAATCGGTTCATGTGAGTACAGTGGTTCAATATTAATATTAGAAAGTGATGAGAATATTTTTGGTGTGGTGTTTTGAAATCGGCCATCACTAAATAAGTCATTATTTTGTTGTTTTGGCGCACCAAAAATATTCTTGTCTCTTTATAATATTAATATTGAAAAAAAAGAAAATTCTGTCATCATTTACTCACCCTCAGGTTGTTCCAAACCTGTAGACATTTCTTTGTTCTGTTGAACACAAAGGAAGGTATTTTGAAGAATGTGGGAAACTGAACAGTTCTGGGGCACCATTGACTTCCAATAGTATTTATTTTCCTACTATGGAAGTCAATGGTGCCCCCAAACAGCCTGGTTATAAACTGTCTTCAAAATATCTTCCTTAAGACATTTTTACAGGTTTGGAACAACTTGAGGGTGAGTAAATGATGACACAATTTTCATTTTTGGGTTAACTATCCCTTTAACATTAGTTAAATTTGGCATTAAAACAGCTTCTCGAAAGAGAAAAAAAAGAAAGAAAAAAAAAAAAGTAGTGCAGAACTTGAATTTGTCCATTGGGAATTGACCACTGGATCAATGAACAAATGCTGCGAAAAATATATTGCTTGTTGTTAGTTCATGTTAGCTAACGGATTAACTAATGTTAACAAATGGGAACTTATTGTAAAGTGTTAATTGTTATTAATAATTGTTTTTTAAGTATCTATTACTTATGAATGCATGGTCTTGCTCATGCACAATCAAATGATTTGATGATGCTTTGAAACTGATTAACCCTCTGGAGTCTGAGGCTGATTTGGGGCCTGGAGAAGTTTTGACATGCCCTGACATTTGTGCTTTTTTCAGTTGTTCATAAACATATTAATGACACAAGTGTCATTACACTGTATTCAGCACAAACTAGGCTACCATAATATGTGAGGAACATGTGTGTACATGTTTGTGTTTTTGAAGGAATAACGTTTATGCGTGGTTACTGAAAAAACAAAAAACTTAAGTCACTGATATAAGGCCAATAAAAGTATATTAAATCTGTGTTCACAAGACTTTTGGGTATTGAAGGTTGTAGACTAGAGTTTTTGCTTCAAAATTATGTAAAAATTATGCTGACTACTCTTTCATTTATAACAATATACTGATTTAGTTTTTGTAAGACACTTTTTGCCAAGAAACACGGTATGCGAGGAGGCGTGAATCTCCATGAATAATGGCTCATTCTCACCTGTGAAGACAAAAGAATTGAATAGTAATGACCTGAAAAGACTTGCATATTAATGAGGCATTTCAGTCAGGTAGGCTGTGAAAAAAAACTTCTGTGATGTCTCAAGCTCATCATGGTATATGAAACATACAGAAAAATTTTATTACAATATAAAATAATGGTTTTATATTATACTTTAAAATATAATGTATTTCTGTGATGCAAAGAGTCTGAATATAGGCTTTTAGTTTAAAAGCATGCACATTTGGAGAAATATAGGATTCTCATATGTTTATGTCAATTTTCTATACAGAGGAGTTATTTTTTATTTAATATTCATTGTTATCTCTATGAGCGCTGGTGTTTGCAATTCATACTGCAGCCGGAGGGCGCTCTCTGTGCATTTTAGTCCACAAATTCACCTAAGAAGAAGACGATATTCCATGAATGGTGTTTACCAATTCATACTACAGCCGGAGGGCGCTAAAGAAACAAAAACTCACTTAAAACTTATCAATAGAAGAAAACAAACAGGAATTTACTGAATGTCTTCCAGAGATCGCTAACCATGGCTTTTTCATCCAGATAAACAATTTTCAAGGCAATAAATACACGATTGAGATGATGAATGCATGTGTTGTCTCTGAATTTGCCTGTGAATAGCGCTGGCTCCGTGGGTGTGGCCGCATTAGTGGGTAATGAGCTGAATCACGGACTTCTGACATGGCTCTCTTTTCATACAGATTACATAAACACAGAATGTTTGTTTTCGATTTGACTTGCACGATTTAAAACCTGACATTTCAACGTTTTGTTAGACATAAGTATGAATTTTTTGTGATTAGTATTCACTAAGTTACACTTCATTTTCTGAGAACTATCAGATTGGACTTCGTTCAGAGGGAGATGAGAGATCACGCATCATGTTAGTTTTCTTTATTTTACAAAAAGCACAACATTTTGTTTTTACTCTGAGTGTATACAAATAAAAGGAGATATTCTATAGTTTCAATTGATGTATTACTTATGTTTCTATGACAAAAAATGACGGAGTATTTTAAGTCTGTTTTGCTGCAATGTGAAAAAAAACCTGCAAAACGCGCCGGCGCGTTTTTAGACCTCAGAGTGTTAAGGAATATCAGATGTCTCAAAGCATCTATGGACTCTTTCATGGACACTGAAGATCTGCAAAATGTTTGCAAGTTACAGCTATTTAGGCACACAAACATTATGCCAATTTAATTTTGTAAGTAGAATCGAAATCCTCATTCTGCAAGTGTGACAACAAGCGTTCATTACCAAGAATAAATTTAACATCTCGTTCATTTATACCTAAAACACTAAAAGCTGTATTTAAGTCTCAATAATACAGCTTAATTACACTTGCCATGTGAATCTACAGAGGACGTCACCTCCAGTAATTAGATGCTGTTATACAATAGACACATTCGCTTTACACACACACACATACGTTTACGGGAATCACCGCTTCAGTGCAGCTGAACAACAAAATGGACTGCAGCCGTTCGCCTCACTTTCTCCATTCCTAAATCCACTTACCCACCCCTTCCCTTCCATTTCCTGCCCTCTCTTCGCTCATTCACTCGCTCTCTGGTTTAAAACTGAAACCCAGCCTGTTCCCAACCTCCCTCAGCAACAGAGCTAAACTCCACATTCTCCAGCTATTACATCACAGGGGGCCTCTCAGCGAACGCCAGGCTTGTGGATGATATTGGACGAAACTGAACCGCAGTTGCAGTTACTGGAACGGTTTTGTGTTTACAAATGAGTCTGGTATACAAAGCAGATCCAAGATCATGGACGTCATCAGTTTAGAATATCTGCTGCAATGCTCCTGCAACTGAGAACGTTCGTATTCTAGGATTCAAGGAAGCCGGCGTCCGATTGTGATCAAACAGCCTATTGTTTGTTTGTCCCAAAACTACTGGCATGTCTTGTTTTGCATAATACAGTACAGGATGTCTGTCACACAAAACGCTTCCTCGTGGACACAGGAGTGTAATGCAAAATCCATTAGAACATCCAGAACTCCCAATCGGCAGTGCAGCATTTAAGGAGTATGTGAACCGCACCTCTAGATTATGCCAAAAATGGGATCACCACAATTGATAAACTGAATTAAAAGGAATTAATAGGTAAAATTCACTCTTAGTGGGATTCAGAGCATATTTTGACTCCTATACCCCTTAGTCAGGGTAGCGCCTTATTTCATTTTTGACAGGAATGAAAACAAGACTGTGATGGATAGAATACAGGGCATTCAATGGACTGTACTGTTGTTTAACAAAATACCAATTGTTCAGTCGACAAAATGGTCTTTCCCAAAAAAACAAAAACTCCATAAAACAGTTTTAAATGGGTCCTTGATTATGATTTCACTTTTTTTAAACTTTAGTTAGTGTGTAATGTTGCTGTTTGAGCTTAAAAAAAAACATCTGCAAAGTTACGATGCTCAAAGTTCAATGCAAACGGAGGTAATTTCACAGAAATAGCTTTTTAAGGACTACAACAAATGGCTGGTTGGGACTACAACAAGCTTCTTCCCAGGTTAGTGACATCACTAACCCTGAAATTTACATAAACTCTGCAGCAAGGAACACGCAAAAAAAGGGTTGAGGTCATGTTGGGCTGCTTTAGAGAAGAGGAAGAGTTGTTGTAGTAGAGTGTTGTTGCGATGCCGTCATTTAACGCCGTACTGCTTCACAAACGAGGGTCAATTTACATGACGGCACATGCTAGTTGATGAGTTGAATCAACTCCACAGAAACTACATAAATGTATCCACTAACCATTCAGAGATGCCCAGATGCATTCTAAAAGTTGTAACTTCTTCCTGAGTCTCAGTCATCAGTGTTTGAACAATGTAAGGCTGAACACCGTTACTGACAATCCTCATTTTGGCTGTGTGAGATTGTCCGGCTTTGTTGTTGTTGAGCAACCGCAGCAGCTCATTTGCATTTAAAGGGACACACACAAAAACGGCGTGTTTTTGCTCACACCCAAATAGGGGCAAATTTGACAAGCTATAATAAATGATCTGTGGGGTATTTTGAGCTGAAACTTCACAGACATTCTGGGGACACCAGAGACTTAAATTACATCTTGTAAAAGGGGCATTATAGGTCTCCTTTAAAAGTTGAGTTGTGAAAATTGTGTGATCTATTTATACAGTGTGTGCCATTGTACATCTATGCTTCACAGCCTATGGTGTCTAATCTAACTAAGGTCTATACCTGAGTAGACATCAGCATCACTTCATAAGGGTACTCCAAAACAGCAAAAAAAAAAAGAAAAAGAAAAAAAAAATTTTGTGCACAATTATTTCTGAAGGATCATGTGACACTGAAGACTGGAGTAATGATGCTGAAAATAGATTTTTGCATCACAGGAATAAATGAAACTTCAAAATATTTAAACAGAAAACAGTTATTTTAAACTGTAATAATATTTCACAATATTACTGTTTTTACTGTATTTTTTATCAAACAAATGCAGTCTAGGTGAGCAGAAGAAACTTCTTTCAAAACACAAATCTTACCCACCAAACTTTTATGTGTTTACATATATGCATACACACACACACACACACACACACACACACACATACAAAAGTAATAGTATGCTATATATGATACATACCATTTCAGCATCACAAATCTTTCACAAGGGTACAACATTTAAGACACCATGTCTTAATAAATGACAGCAAGCTCAACATGCATGTTTGTCCTAACATTTTTTTTCCACCAGTATAACCGCATATATTGGATTAAATGATTAATCAACATTCTTCTTTACTCAAACTCTTTTGCAAAGGCTGTCAGTCAAAAGCAAGGCTGAATAAAGGCTTCAGTACTCTTACAGCCTGTTCAGCACAACATGTTACAGGCCTACACGTCCATATGACAGTCAACCCAGGGTGGCTTGTTCTAGTCTGTAGCTGTTGGGAGTGGGTGTGAACCATTCATTCATCCGTGCGAGAAGAGCAAAACTAGGCCTGCCAGCAATGAGCTCATTCGTTTAGCCAACGGACTCCTCTCACCAGAACAGATGGGCGATCAGACTGCACATTTGAGCCAGCAGTCTCTCAACTGTAACAAAGCTAGCTTGAAACTTAACCACAACAATTCTCCTTTGTTACATAATTTCAACACCACTGTATAAATCTAACGGTGTACATGTTTGATTTACAAATTAGGGAAAATCAGGTCTTGGGAAACTGGCGAAACATTCATATTTGGAAAAAATGATGCTCATCCACTCTAGTGTACCTAGCCAACGTTTAAAGTTAGAAGTGTAGGTCCAACTCAAGGACTATCAATTTCAACTGTTTCGTGGGCAGATCCAACAGTGAAATGCATCCAAGTGCCTCTTGTTCCTACCAGTTTTGCACAACCTTGGGGAGCCCGCGCCCACGCCGCCCTGGAGAGCCCTGCCACCTTGACATTCCTGGAAAAGCACTGCGCAAATTTCACATCTACACTTTCATTAAGTTTTAATCCATGCCTGATGTCTGGTCTTAGCATGATGTTTTACAGACTGGAACTGCCCTACAGATCATGCATGTTTCTACAAATCAATGCAATGCAATCCTGACACTAAATCCAGTGGGAAGCACATCAACTAAATTTAATTACAATGCCATCAAGCTGATAGTTCAACAAAAGAACCCTCATACAAAAAAAAAATAAGCTTGAGAAAGAGAAAAAAATAATAATTCATAGCCTAAAAAATACATTTGCAGTGCAAAATGATTGAATAATGAATTTCCAACAGCAGCATAATCAGAACTGCTTTGACAGATGTCAGACTCTGTGTGAACTTGTCAATGCAAATCTAAAACTCAGCCAGGGGAAAATGTTTAAAAGTCCAGCATAAAGAAAGAAAAGTGCATGCAACTGGTTTCAAGCAAAAGCAGCACGTCCATGATAACGAGAGAAGAAGTGGGGCTGGTGCATAGCACTGTGATTGAATGAACAAATCCAAGCAACAAAAGAAACATAATTACAATACTCGGAAAAACAACAGTATACATGTTTACAACAAGTATAAACGCATCTTACCAAACCATGCCGTATGCACCTTCTCCAATGTACGAGAGGTTGCTGTAGCGCGGCCCGACATCGAAAGCCTGACCGCGGACCAACTCGGCACCGGATCCGGGGTTCGGGCCGCCGCCAGCAGGGGCAGATACCGCAGCTGTCGCCATTGCTGAGAAACTGGGCTGCCTTTACACGGACAACAAACGCGCTTTTCTTACCCAGAGCAGATTATAAAGATCAGGAAAAAGCTCCTATGTTGAATAAACACGGCAAGAGGCAGTATAAACGACGTGTTTAAACGAAACCGAGGACTTTGAGTCAGAGTGAAAGGAAAAAGACGGCTGAAACGTTGTTGACTGGCATATAGATAGTGATAGTAACCTGCGCGTGGCGTGTTCAATGGTGAGACTGACTGCAGGCAGCAGCGGTAGAGAGCGAGAGTGTTGCCGCAGGAAGTAACGGAGCAGATCACGTGGGCAGGGAGCGGAGAGTGGTTACCATAGAGATAGAAGTTACACTTTAGTTCTCAAGAGGTTTAAAGATGCCTTCATTTACAAAGTCAGACGAGTATAATCTGTTGATAAATCTGGGTTTATGATATGTAGGTCATCCTGATTTTACAAAATTGTGAATCTAATGTACTTATTAGGAAATTATAAACACATCTATCATGTTGGGGAGACTTTATGTAACACGGACTGAGTTCAGTTTAACCACTTATAAATGAGCTAAAGGGGTGACAGACAGTATATTGTGTGTACAAAGTATTTACAGGACAAAAATCATTTGTTGTTTATCATTTGATTTGCGTTAAATGTATGTACCAGAACTGGTCGTCGCTCAAAAGGTTCTTGTGTTTATTTTTATATACACTTTTATATAACATCTATATTTTATATTTTTATGTAACATCTACTTAAAACGTTCATATTAATGTGAAAAAAGCTAGGAAAAGTTATGTCTAAGCTGGTCTTTTGAAGTCTTGCATGCAGGCTTTGAATTGGGATGCAGTTTGTGTATCGTTATATTGGATCCGTGCATTCGTTCTTAAAGTGACAGCAACCTATAAATACCCGCTGCTGTCCAAATACCCACACTTGCGGTCTTTGCATATTGCCACTTGTCTACTTACTTGACGTATTTCCTGTGTAGAACTTTTGATTACCCAATGGGACACCCTTATAGCGTTGCAAAAATGTTTACGGAGCTTTGTTTTGATTTTCAATACTTTGCATTTTAAAATAAACTTTTAAATGTCTGTTCAGTAGTCCCTATTTAACAGTAAAATTGTGGTGCTTCTAATTGATAAAAAGCAGATGCAAATGTTGTACAAAACACACATAGCCTACTCTTCTTTGCACCAATAAAATGTGCAACACTTTATGTTTTACTACCAAATTATATGTAATTATTACATATATTATGTATTAATATATATTACATATAGGGCTGCACAACGATTAATCGCGATTAATCGTTTGCAAAATAAAAGTCTGTGTTACGTAATATATGTGTGTGTTTTGTGTATAATAATTATGTATATATAAATACATGCACATACATGTATATATTTAAGAAAAACATTATATTATATATAAAATATTTATATTTATATGTAATATAAAATATATATAAATATGTATATTTATTTATACATGTATATATTTTTTAAATTTATACATGTATGTGCATGTATTTATATATACATAATTATTATACACAGAACACACACATATATTATGTAAACACAGACTTTTATTTTGCAAATGATTAATTGCGATTAATCGTTGTGCAGCCCTAATTACATATATATTATGTAATATATACATATAATAATATATTAACTTACAGTGAAATGTTTTCCTCATGATTTCGGGGCATGTGAGTTCCTAATCATGATGCATGATGGGATACACTTAGCCTTGAATACGGCTACCAAGTGGTATTCGAGATAGTGTAGGTTTAGTGTGCATTAAGGACACTGCACTTTGGCATTTTAAGACATGTGACAGCATTGCGCACTTACTTCCTGACACGTGCACGCGCTTTCAAGTGGCCAAGACCACAAGTGTGGATTTTTGGACAGGGCAATTGTCATTAAAAGGTTTGGTTCACCCAAAAAATTTAAATTCTGTCATTAATTACTACCCCTCGTGTTGTTCCACATCCGTAAGACCTTCGTTCATCATGTTGCTGTCTGTCTGCGCGATGTGACTATAGAGATCCAACGCAAATACCACTTTCAAGGTCCAGAAAGGTAGGAAAGACATCATTAAAGTACTCCATGTGACTCCAGTGGTTTAACCTCAATTTTATGAAGCGCCGCAAGTGCTTTGTTTGCGCAAAAAAAAACATAATTTACCTCTTTATAAAAATATTGATCTGCAACAAACGTTCATGAGGGCACCACTTTGGATAATATTATTTTGTGAATAAAGTGGTAAATTATGTTTTTTTTTGCACAAACAAAGCACTCACGTGGCTTTGTAAAATTGAGCTTAAACCACTGGAGTCACATGGAGTACTTTAATGGTGTCTTTAATACCTTTCTTGACCTTGAAAGTGGTAGTTGCTTTAGATCTCTATGGAGGGACAGAAAGCTCTCGGATTTCATCAAAAATATCTTCATTTGTGTACTGAAAATGAACGAAGGTCTTACAGGTTTGGATAATTATAATTTGGATAATAGTGTGAGTAATTAATGACAGAATTTTCTGGGTGAACAGAATTTCTATTTTTGAGTGGACTGTCCCTTTAAGTTAATCAAACAACAAAACACAACTTTAATCTATATTTAATTTTAATTTTTATTGTATAAAAACAGTGAACACTACAATGTTATTTTACATTTAGGCCTAATTATTGCATGTCTGTACCTGAATACACTAGTTAGACCTTACTTTATTTCTAATTGTTATATTATATTTACCTATGCTTGTAATTAGTGTATTTGATCTTATTTTTTATTGACTGTTCACTTGCCTTTAATAATTTTTGAGCTTTATTAGTTAGGCTAGTAGTTTTTTCTATGGTATCAAAGTACACAAAGTGTGCTTTAAATAATAAATGGAAAGTATATATATGGTTGAATCAAGAACCGTAATAGGATCCAAACCGTGAGTTTTGTGATTCGTTGAACCACTATTCAAAGAATATATTTAGAGGATTTGAGATCTGCAATTTGGTCATGAAGCAAATAAATATAAACTGATGTTCTTTACCTAAGACTTCAGTTTAGCTCTGTAGCCATTTTGTTGTGACTGTACTGTCTCATGCCTGTGCACATTTTTTCTGTGTACTAGGTTTGCTTTATCTGAAACGCTAAATCTTAAATTACTCTTGACATGTTTTCTCATGAGAGTGTAAGATCCTGTGAAAGGAGACCATGCAACTAAAGAGCATTGGTTTACTTGTGCTAACCACACAGAGACAGCTAAACAAAAACTGTCAAATGTGACAACTACTAGTGCAGTTGAAAATGTTGAAGAAAAAAAAAATGTAGACACAAAACTGATGTGAAAAGTACTTTATTCACATTATGCGAGATTAAAGTCCAATGTTTGTATAATTGGTTCCAAGTCCATGAAAAGATGCATAAGAAATCTTCCCAGAATTGGAGCACACACATTCAACTATTATGTTTTAACAGACAATAAGTCGCTGACATCAACATTACGACATGCGAGAACATTTAGGTACATGATTCACTGTAGTACTGTATACTCAGTGTGGAATTGGTATTAAAACATCACCAAACGTTATTTGTATACAACATCAGTAGTAAGGAGACAAAGTTAGGTCCAAAAACAGTCAGATCCCTTAGGTTTATCAGTTAAGTTGGCTGTACAAAAATGATTCAAAGCAGATTCTGAAAAAGTACATTGAGATAAGGCACTTTATCATGTACTGTGAGAGTGGATACAAATCCACATGTTCCCTATGTTCAGTTTTTAGTAATACAAACAGCAACAATTACAAAATGTCCTGTGGAAAAAAAAATGCAGGCAAACAGTATGTATAAAATTGCACACCAGCACAAAATCTACTGATGCATACGTTCAAGATTTCATTATCTTTCCTTTCTACTAGACAAAAACACAAGTAGTCCTCAAACCCTTTAAAAATCCAACATTAATAATAATACTTAGTACAGCAAATGCATTAGAGGTCAAGAGCAAAACACATTTTGAATGAACATTTGGCACTACTGTGAACTTATAAGGAATATTTGGAAATTCTGATATCATTGACTAGATATTATGAAGAATGTTTCAACTGCCCATGCAATGAAAGACAATGGGGTCCAAAACAAAATATCTTCTTTTGTGTGCCACAGAAAAAAGAAAGTCATTCAGGTTTGGAACAACATTAGGCTGAGTAAATGATGACAGAACGATGACATTATGAGCAAAAATAAGGCATTGCGCATTTAACATAGGGGAAAACTATAATTAACCACAGTGATGTCATGAAATTCCCATCAATGTCGCATCCCATTTCCTATTAATGAACTCAGCGCTGATTCTGTGCATAGATTTTTGGCTTTTACAGTCACTGACAATTACAAAACAGATACAAAGGGGGAAAACAAACAAAATACATATTACATAATTACCATCCCGTATATAAAATGGAAGAGCAATACATTTTTATGTCAATACTGGGGAAATAACACCATATTTGGAGGTCCAAAAGTAAAAAATTAATACTTATTTGGGGTTAGTGAGATTTTTTATTTTATGGTTTTAAAAAATTAATATTTGTATTCAGCAAGAATGCATTAAATTGATCAAAAGCGTCAGTCAAGAATTTTAGAATATTCATATATTCAATAATTTCATATATACGGAAGAGGATTAGGGCCAAGCAATAATAAAAAAATAAAACCATCTCGAGAATAAAGTCATTAAATTACGAGAAAAAACTTGTTAAATTTAGAGAAAAAAGTCAAGATAAAATGTTGAGAATAAAGTCGTTAAATTACGAGAAAAACTTGTTAAATTTCGAGAAAAAAAGTTGAGATAAAATGTTGAGAATAAACTCGTTAAATTACAAGAAAAAACTTGTTCAATTTCGAGAAAAAAAGTCGAGATAAATGTTGAGAATAAAGTCATTAAATTACGAGAAAAAAGTTGTTAAATTACGAGAAAAATTTCGTTAAATTATGAGAAAAATGACGTTAAATTTGACGTTATGAAAATAAAGTCATTAAATTACGAGAAAAAAGTTGTTAAATTATGAGAACAAATTCGTTAAATTACGAATTTGTTCTCATAATTTAACGACTTTTTTCTCGTAATTTAATGACTTTATTTTCATAATTTAATGAGTTTATTCTCAACATTTTATCTCGACTTTTTTCTCGAAATTTAATGACATTTTTCTCATAATTTAAGTACTTTTTTCTCGTAATTTAATGACTTTATTCTCAACATTTTATCTCGACTTTTTTCTCGAAATTTAACGAGTTTTTTCTCGAAATTTAACAAGTTTTTTCTCGAAATTTAACAACTTTAATCTCGAGATGGTTTTATTTTTTTATTATTGCTTGGCCCTAATCCTCTTCCGTACATATAAATGCCGTTCTTTTAAAGTGAAAAAATTTATCATGGTTTCCACAAATTAAAAGCAGCACAACTGATTTTAAAATCGATAAATCAACATATTAGAATGATTTCTGAAGGATCATGTGACACTGAAGAATGATGCTGGAAATTCTTTGCATCACAGGAATAAATTACATTTTAAAATATATTAAAACAGAAAACAGTTATTTTAAATTATAATGATATTTCACAATATTACTTTTTTACTGTATTTTTTTAATCAAACAAAAGCATCCTTGGTGAGCAAGATACTTCAAAAAAATCTTTCTGACCTCAGACTTTTGAATGGTAATGTTAATATTTGAAATCCCAGATTTTCACTGTGGTCTCAGACTGTAGGACTCCACTGTATATTGTGGAAAACTTTAAATATACTCAAAAACATGCTTTGTAAGGTAATCTCAAGCACTGTTTTTTTTTTTTTTTTTAATTCAAATATAGAATATATAGGACTGAACCTACCAGGGACAAACCAGACATTTTCCCCATACAAACACCAAATCAACATAACACTCTGTCTTCACCTTCATCGTATGGTATCCATTAGGTTAGCGATATTCTTGGCCTTATCACATTATAGTGACTGTGCTACTATATCAGCTACTTGTCACGAGGCTTTCAAAATATTGAGCAGCTGTAATATGAGACGACCTGCAGCATGCAGGACGTGCGGTTTGCAAAGTCTGGCTATGATAATACAACACCAACACGCACACGCCAGTATTAACACTGATATTTAAGGAAAAAAGGCACTGCAACAAAACGAATAAGGAAATGATATGCATAAATAAAAGTTTACTGTACATTTCGAAAAAACTACAGTAGCGTTCAGCAACTGAGAGAGTGATCTTGGCAAAGTCAGACTCGTAAAAACACTTTTGGCACATGAAAAGAGCGTGTTTGCACAGTACAGTACAGCCATAAATATATATTTTTTCAAATAAATAACAGTCTTAAAAATACTAACCACCTACAACACTGGATAAGTACATCTGCTGACAGAACTGAAGGCCTTACGGGCGATTTTTTCATTATTGAAGCCAGTGTGGTCCGAAACGCAATGCAATACTGTATCTGTTAAGACTTTTCACATTCGTTTTCTCTTCCTTGTAACAGTCGTATCAAATAGGGAGCGCATCTATCAAAAATGATCTGATCGCATTTCCTTTACACGTCTCAAAGGTATTACATAGTTTATGAGATATTAAGCAGCAGTAAATGTAAATATAAGCTGTTAAAAACAAGGCAAATAGTTAAAAGATGGAAACATCTTGTAAGGCAAGTTCAGACTTAGCAATAAAGAGAGTTAATAAATGACCAAGGATCAAACATTCTTGTGGAAAAAAAACAAGGAAACGCCTTTCACTGGCGCTCAGTGCTTTCTTCTGAATGCATGAATGGACTCGTTTTGGATGACCTCAACAATCGCATGTTTTTTCAAATTCAACAACTCATATCATTCGAGATGGTGAAAAGACCATCAGCTGCTAATGAGTTCTATCATGTACAATTTCTTCCTATTAACCCCTTTCAGACCACAGTGGCTGCAGCCGTAGCTCCTCCTTCCTCTGTTCTGGAGCTCGTCTCGTGGGTCAAAAGTTGCTTCGGCTCCTTCAGGAACACCAGAAGAACTGTGATGTTATCACTGGATCCAGCAGCTTTCGCATGGGCCACCAGACTCTGGGCCACGTCCTCCCCCGAGCCTCCGCCCTCCCTCAGAGCTTCCTGAACCAGGCCCGGGACGTCACCAGGCCGAACCACGTCAAAGAAGCCGTCGCAGGCAAGGAGGATGTAATCTTCATCCCCGTTCAGCTGGACCGACGAGCTGTCAGCTTCATTTGAGACGTATGGCTTCTGATCAAAATCACCTTTAGAGAATTAGAAAAATATATATATATAACATTTATTTTACTAACTTGATATTAGTCAATTAAATATTATAAATAACTACTACGTTACTATAAATAAAACTACAAATTTAGACACTCTTTACAAATAGAAAAAAATGAATCCATTTAGCTATAAATAGAGCTGGGCAATACAGCTAAAAATATACATTATATATTACATATACTGTATACAGTACACTACTGTTCAAAGGTTTGGGGTCAGTACGATTTTTTTTAAAAGAAATTCAAACTTGTATTCAGCAAAGATGCATTAAATTCATCAAAAGTTACAGTAAAGACATTTATAATGTTACAAAAGATTTCTATTTAAGAATCCTGGGGGGGGAAATGTCAAGTCAAGTCAAGTCAAATTTATTTATATAGCGCTTTTACAATTGGTAATTGTTTCAAAGCAGCTTTACATATTAGAAGCACAGAAAAAACGGAAGTGGTTAAAAATAAGCTGTACAAACAAGTGTGGTAATATGTAACATATACAAGATGGTGCTACATTAAGCCAATGTCGGCTGACTCCCAGGGGTGGAAAAAACCCCCTAGGAGAAAAACCCAGCGTGCTAACACTGGGAAAAAAAAGTCCTAGGAGGGAAAAAAACCCCTTGGAAGATATATATAATATATGTAAATGGATATGGAGATCAAAATCTGAATGTATCAGTTTCCACAAAATTATTAAGCCACACAACTGTTTTAATATTAATAATAATAATAATAATAATAATAATAATAAATGATTTTTAAACAGCAAATGATTTTTGGAATGATCATGTGACACTGTCTGGGGTTATGATGCTGAAAATTCAGCTTCACTGAAATAAATGACATTTTACAATACAACATAAAATCAATATAAATATAAAATGTATCTCAATATTTTTCACCATTTATCCTGATATTTATGTATTTGCCCTGAATTACTTCATTACTTTTTTAAAATAGATTTAAAATGTTAAATGCATGTAAGAATCTAGTTTCCCCACACTGTTTTTCACTACATTAATTAAAAATTTACAATATATACACCAATATAGCATCATAATAATCAGCATTATTTACCTACATATATTTAATTAACACATTTTAGTAAATGAAAACGACCACTTTCGTGAACATTTTTGAGCAATTATTGAATCTGAATTTTGAACTGATACATTGAACAGTTTAAACTCATTCATAAACATGAATCCTTTCCTGCTACTGAAATTTAAATCAGAGACACTATTAAAATGTCCATCTTATTACTTAATTAACAAATAAAAAGCACATTAAAATCACTGAAATTCACATTCACATTGTTGAATATTCAATATAAATCGTCAACCATACTTGTAACTACTTAAAGGCCGGTTCACACAGAATGCTTTTTTGGCTGTTAAAAATGCGAGACGCAAGTCAGTGGAATTTTTAAAAAAAAGGTCTAGAGATGTGTTTTTTTTAAAAAGTTGAACTACTTTTAACTCAAGCACTGTGTTTAGAATGCCGTGTCATGAGCAAGATGCTGCAAAAGACGTGAGATGTGAGCACAATGGTTAAAGATGCTCAACTAGTGTTTACATTGAAAAACAATGAAGAAGAAGTGCAGTCCCATACAGCAACATAGTGTCGGCCCAGATCCGGCCCATATCTGGTACACGTTCAACACAAACCAGATCTGGGCCGACACTATGTTGCTGTCTGGGGTGGAATGGAAAAATACATTCTGTGTGAAATAGCCTTAAAGGGTTAGTTCACCCAAAAATGAAAATGATGTCATTAATGACTCACCCTCATGTCGTTCCAAACCCGTAAGACCTCCGTTCATCTTCGGATCACAGTTTAAGATATTTTAGATTTAGTCAGAGAGCTTTCTGTCCCTCCATTGAAAGTCTATGTACGGTATACTGTCCATGTCCAGAAAGATAATAAAAACATCATCAAAGTAGTCCATGTGACATCAGAGGGTCAGTTAGAATTTGTTGAAGCATCGAAAATACATTTTGGTCCAAAAATAACAAAAACTACGACTTTAATCAGCATTGTATTCTCTTCCGGAATTCTTTCCATTGAATTGATTCCATTGAATCCTTTCATCTGTCGGCGTTGGTAATGCACTTTTACGTCGCCGTGGTTGTTTTTGGCTATTAGGACATCCGCGACATTTTGAAGCATCGAAAATACATTTTGGTCCAAAAATAACAAAAACTACGACTTTATTCAGCATTGTATTCTCTTCCGGGTCTGTTGTCAATTCGCATTCACGACTCCTCTTCTTCTTCTTTCCTGTTTTACGGCGATTGGCATCCAGCTTATTGGTGCATTACCGCCCCCTTCTGCTCCGGAGTGTGGTTCACGACTCCGCAGTGACGCTGCTGATGTAAGACGCTGCTGACGTGTTATCCGGTGCGCCAGAGCTTCGTTTACAGTCTGAGGGAGACGCACGCTGTATTCAAGCTATTCTACATTGTTTGTATTTTGGTATTGCTATATTTTTTAAAATGGTGCGTAAGTGTGCATGTCGCGGATGTCCTAATCGCCAAAAACAACCACGGCGACGTAAAAGTGCATTACCAACACCGACAGATGAAAGGATTCAATGGAATCAATTCAATGGAAAGGATTCCGGAAGAGTAGACAATGCTGAATAAAGTCGTAGTTTTTGTTATTTTTGGACCAAAATGTATTTTCGATGCTTCAACAAATTCTAACTAACCCTCTGATGTCACATGGACTACTTTGATGATGTTTTAATGACCTTTCTGGACATGGACAGTATACCGTACATAGACTTTCAATGGAGGGACAGAAAGCTCTCGGACTAAATCTAAAATATCTTAAACTGTGCTCCGAAGATGAACGGAGGTCTTACGGGTTTGGAACGACATGAGGGGGAGTCATTAATGACATAATTTTCACTTTTGGATGAACTAACCCTTTAAGTATGTTTTTTTTTTTTTGGTTTGCTGTTGTTTTAAGGCTGTGAGACATTCACCTATTGCTCTGGAAACGGCGTAGGTACCATTTACCCGCCAACAACCCATGAAAGCGATGCATCCACCCAGATCCTCAATCCTTTTCTTCTCATCCTGCACACAAGCACAAACTTTCAGGATACATACTATAATGAAATAGGACAAAGAAAACCTCTATATTTACCTAAATTCAAATCTCTTAATCTTTTGTATAACTACTGCATGCAAAATATGTTCAGAAACATATGTTCAGAAACACTGATTTGAAGTCAGTCAGTGACTCTCTAAGGATCATTCTGATGCTTTTGGCATTCAGTCGCAGTAGTACATATGCAGCTTACAGCGCTAATATTGATTCGGCATGTGGTCAGCAGTCAGTTCCTCTGTCTCACATTTCAGCTGCTCACAGAGAACAGATGAGCATCTGATACGGTCTTGTGGTTCTGTCTCTATTGGTCAGCAGTGGCTTGTACTGTCTCGTACCTCTCTCTCCGGTTTGTGTGGGTCCATTAGGGTCACTGGTTCGCCCTGTCGAACCAGCATAGCTTGAGAGTCGCCCAGCCAGGAGACGGTCAGGCGATCAGAGGTCAGTAAGACGGCCACACCAGTGCTGCCGCTGCGCAGACGCTGAAGAAGACATGAACAAATGAATGATTAGTTTGCCATCCTGTGGTCGCTGGGAGTGTGCCACATTATTTTTTTATGATTATGATTCTCATTACTGTAACAGTAAAATAGTTAATTATATTAAAACAGTACTGTGATCAAATGTATTTTTAAATCAGCATAAACTGAACTTAGTAAAAGCAAATACTACCACCATTTACAAATACTAATGCTGTCAATCGATTAAAACTTCAATTTAATTGAATTTAATTAAATTTAGCAAATCAATCAATACATTTTTATTGTACGATTATGTTCAAAATTAACTGCACTAAATTAAATAATGAATTTAATAAAATGTAATAGAATTTAATTATTTAAATTATTTAATTGTTTAATTCATTTAAATTATTTATATTATTCAAGTAATAAAATAATAATTTCACATTCTAACAATATTTTTTTGCTGCAGGTGCTTAATTTTCATGTAAATATTTTCACATTACAAAAATATCTTAATGGTTAAAAAAATAATTTATATTTAATACTTTTTAAATTGTGCAATTATGTTTAAAATTAACTGCACTAAAACTAAATACATAAATGAAAAAAAATGCTAATAAGCATTAAGTAAAGTAAATTGTAATAAATTGTATTGTTATTTTATTCAAAATTAACTGCACTAAATAAGATAATGAATTTAATTAAATAGAATTTACTAATTGTATTTTATAAAAATAAAATAATAAATTATTGATTATTCACAAAATATTTTGACAATGCTTAATTGTCATGTCAATAATTTCACAATGCAATGATAATAATAATAATAATAATAATAATAATAATAATAATAATTTTAATGGGTCCAAAAAATATTTATTTACCAATTACTCTGTACCCTACTAAAAAATTTTACTATGTAAAGATACTTCATTCAATGAATTTGGTAAAAATTGAAGGTTTTCATAAAAAATAGATCATTACTTGTTTTATTGAGCAGTATTAACTGGTCCATATAAACTATCAAGTGCATGTCAATTATTATCAGTAAAATGAATTCTTGTTTACTGTTCGTGTCAATGAAACAGAAAGTGCTTACTCATATCTGTACCTGTGGAGGCAGGCAGAGACGTGCAGCAAGCCTGCACCATTTCTTACCATGTATTTAACCACAAGGGGGAATATGGACTATATTTATCTGTATTTATTACAGTGTAGGAACATTAGATGCACATAACGGTTGCATCTTAAGAAGTGGGAGAGGTGTGAAAAGATTTCTTTCCATCGTGAATTTCCACGGAATGCACTAGCTTGACAAATAAGGGGAAAGACAATCTAACTGCTGAAACCGATTGTGCTGCGTTTTCAGAAGCAGATATGCTGATAAAAAAACCTGTTTAAAGGAAAACAACTGTACAGTTTGAAGAAAGCCGACACATTTGTTCACATTGGCCAACACAGCAGCTTACTGAATGATGGTTTTAAGATGTGCATGTTTAAAAGTGGTTTTGTTGTTTTGTTTATACGATGCACATACAGTCTGGTTCAAAAGTCTTAGATCACACTAAAATCTGTTATATGTTTTTACATTTATTTAAAGTGCCCCTATTATGCTATTTTAACCCTTGTGCGGTCTTCGTTTGGGAAGTACACTCAGGGTCTTCGGGGTCTCCACAGACCCAAGGCAACAAAATGCAATTTTGTAACAAAATACTTGTTTTGTTTTTTTCAGTTATAAAAGTAAAAAAACTATCATTTTTACCAGTAGATGGCTGCAGAGCTCCACTATTTGCTATGTGTTATTTGACCGACTGAAAGACATCTTTTCATAAGTTTTTTTTCAGTTGAATTCATATCTAAATATTCTGAAATCACAATTATAAAAATAAAGCCTACTTTTTGTCAAAGTTTAGTATTTTTTTGTAATGAAAAAAATCAGTTTTTCAATATTGTTACATTATGATGAGACTCCACTTAGAAAATGGACAATATTCATCCTCAAAATCAACATTTTTGAAAAACGTATTTTTTTCAGTACAAAAAAAATGCTAAACTTTGACAAAAAGTCATTTTTATTGTCTTTTATTGTCATAATTGTGATTTCAGAATATTTAGATATGAATCCAACTGAAAAATACTTGTGAAAAGATGTCTTTCCGTCAGTCAAGTAGCACATAGGAAATAGTGGAGCTCTGCAGCCATCTACTGGTAAAAGTGATTTTTTTTTACTTTTAAAACTGCATTTTCCAAAAGGTGGGCAAAAATCTTACACTAAACCATGTCAAATTATCCATGTTATCCCCATGAATGAAAGTTAGAAATGTGGGTCTTTTATAAAGTGAATTTTACATAATAAGCTGTTTTTGTATAAAAAAAATGTATTTAGTTATTTATATAAATTTAAAAGATATGACAAATCCTCCAAAAACTGCACAAATATGAAGTAAAAACATTAATAAACAAGAGTAAAATTACATTTGTTTTTTAAAAAAACTGTACAGACCCCAAAGACCCTATAAGGGTTAAAATGTTCCTTATTTTTGAGTTAAAGGTCTCCAACAATAGGTTGACATGCATCTAATTTTAAAAAACACTTTCATTTTCTCATAATATACATTGTACATCACCTCATTTCACAAAGAGTCTGAAAACGGTTCATTCAAAGATTCGGTCTCACTAAACCACTTCTTTCCGAGCATCTTCTCTACATGTCGACAACACAAACCAAACTCTTCCAGTCTCAGCTACAACAACTTGTGTTTGAGGGAGGGTCAAAGTAGACGTTCTTCTTGTTCACGGGCAGCCAGTGAAGACCATAGGCTGGCACAATTTTACGTAGGTATGTAACAGGAAATGAGTCTGGAATTGCTGACGACTCATTTCAGCAGTTCAGAATCAGTTCCTTTCTTTAGAGAGACACTTTGATTTTTTTAAACTTTGCAGACATTTTACATTTACAAAGAGCTATATTATGCACTGCATGAAAGGTAATATTCGAAAAAGCATAATTGGGACAATTTGAAACAAGAAAAAAAAGTTTTAGGATTAAAAAAAAAGGTAAACATTAAAATTATGTGAAACATTATGATGTAAAATAAAACTAAATATTTTTTAAATATTCAAGAAATATTAAGGTCACTTATCAAATGAGCATGTTAGTATGTTCCGAAATAGGGTTATTATAGTTTATAGTTATTATAGTTATAATTGTAGGTACAATTAAATTTCATTACTTGAAATTAAATTAACGTTAACTGACATAAATTAAAATATATAAAACTTACTTATTTTATTTGAGCTAGTTACCAAGAAAACATTTCTCATTTTAATTTAGTTTGATGTACTAAAATAACTAAAACTGAAATAAAAATTAATAAAAACTAAGCAGGCATATTTTTAAAAAATACAACAAAATTACTAAAACTTTAACTAAAAGTAAAATGAAAATGGAAAATATAAAAATAAAAACTAATTCAAAATATTGCTAAAACCTATAATAGTATTTCAATGATACTAAAATAATAATGTTCTGAAAAATATATAATTTTTTACATTTAATTTAGCACTCAAATTGATATGCTGATAATATAATTTGTAATTTACAAATAAATTGTAATAAATTAGAAAAATGCAAGCATTCATTTTTTTTTTAAAGAATTTTAAACAAAGATGTGGTCTAGTGGTCTCAGACGTTTGAACCTCTAAATATGGTGTTATTTCCTCTATACTGAAAAATTGCTCTTCCAATTTATGTATGGGACGGTAATGCTGCAATATGTTTTTTTTGTTTTCCCCCTTTGTATCTGTTTCGTAATTGTCAGTGACTGTAAAATCCAAAAACCTATGCAACTGACTAGTGGTCTCTTTTGGTTGTTCTTCTTACCTCTGTCTTGGCTTTGATCTTGAACATGTCATCCGTTTGTTTGAAGCTGCTTCTGAAGGCTGCGGCAGCATCGCTTTTTAGCGCCTCCTGCTGGCTCAGTACGATATGCAAGTGAGTGGCAGCATATGTGGCAGCATCCACCCCTCCATGTCCATCAAACACTGCGAAATACTGTCGATCCACACCATCCTGTAGAAGAGAAACCGAAATCAGAATCATTCCTCAGACACAATTTTGGTCCATGCAGAAAAGTCATTAAAGACAGCATTAAATAAAAACTGACCCCATTTCATTTAAATCTCCCAAAATATAACTACCATTTAACTACCAATATTATCCCGGTATTGTTCAGCTGACGAATACTGCATATTTGGATATAGATACTGCATTTTGCATCCAATATGATAGGGAACTATGCATATTGGTTGGGTATGGTATTTTATGGTATGGTATGCACATAGTTGGTTAAATATCTAAAACTGATCTACACAATGCAGGTCTTCATTCAAGGCTTGAGGAAATATGTGGCAGCCTCACCTTCAATCCCAGAAGCTGGTTAAACTCTTTCAAGATCATGTGACGATCCTCCATCTTCCTGCGAGTGTTTCGAATGGCGTGAACAGAGCAGCTGTGTGTCCTTGAAGAGGAAGAACCAGGATTGGGCAGCTGTTTCTGCCAGGCCACACCCACTTCTCTCAATTTATTTAAAAAGAGGCGCTGCAGTGGCTCAGACTGCAACACTGAAGACACATACACTCATCATGATGCTACACTGTTTGAACGGAAGTTCTTAGAAAATCATACATTTAGATTGAAATAATGTAAAGAGTCAACAACACAGACATCAACTTTTCCCAGGAGAGAGAAGTTTTCAAACATAATGTAAAAACCATATCTTCATGTACTACTTTTGTTTGAACACTAGAGGGCGACGATGCCACTCGGAGCATTAAAGGTGCAGTAAGAGATTTCTGAAAAACTGTTGAAAGTGGATCAGACTGAGCAAAGCCACTTGAAGCCAAGCCTGCAACCTTAGCCGAAAGGAGAGGAAGCAAGACCAGAGGCCTTTCTTTTTTTTCCCCAATGGATGTCAATGGAGGAGAGGCTTCACTACGCTGAATAAACCGCTTTTGTGAGGAACTAGCTTATCATTTAAAGGTGCCCTAGAATTGAAAATTGAATTTATCTTGGCATAGTTGAATAACAAGAGTTCAGTACATGGAAATGACATACTGTGAGTTTCAAACACCATTGTTTCCTCCTTCTTATGTAAATCTTATTTGTTTAAAAGACCTCCGAAGGACAGGCGAATCTCAACATAACACCGACTGTGACGTAACAGTCGGGATCATTAATATGCACGCCCCCAATATTTGCATATGCCGGATCATAGCCTCAAACTCATTCAGAATCAAATGTAAACATCCAAATAAATACTATACTCGCATGATCCGACACACGCATGCAGCATGCATGACGAACATTTTGTAAGAGAGTTTTATAGTCGAAAACTCGGGGGGCAGGGAGCGCGAGATTTAAAGGGGCCGCAGCCTGAATCGGCGCATATTTAATGATGCCCCAAAATAGGCAGTTAAAAAAATTAATTAAAAAAAATCTATGGGGTATTTTGAGCTGCAACTTCACAGACACATTCAGGGGACATCTTAGACTTATATTACATCTTGTGTAAAAACATTCTAGGGCACCTTTAATGAATCGACAGCCCATCGGCTAATCTTCAACATGTTTGCTGTTAAAAATTCATTTTGGATTGATCTATTTTTAGAGTTTACACAGATAAAAAAAAAAGCTGCTTTATAAGAGAAGTCACGGGCACTTGTGCGACAGGTATGATTCACTTCTCCGCAAACTATCGCACAACTCTGAATGAATTGCAATGATGTCAAGGTTGTAATGTGATTGGTTATCAAGGCACATGTGATCCAAGTTAGCCGTTACTCTCTCTCCAATGGTAAGAGCCACAGATCCTCTCATCCTCTCATTTCCCAATAATAAGACAATCTTTGGGACCGGGCACCACAACACACTTGTAGCCAATCAGCAGTAGGGGGCGTGTCCGCTCATGATAGGGGAGGAGAGAGAGTGAGCAAGAGGGTGATTTGAAGAAAGACTGTAGAAAGAGAGATGGCTGAGAGACATTACAAATGAGAAAAGTGACTGGAAAAAGAACAGTTATGATCACGCAAGAGCTTTAGGACCCGCGTTAATATTAAAAGGTTTCCAGCACTGGAGAGAACTAAGTGGGAAAGCCTGAAAATGGATGGCGAGGTTGAGTTGTTTCTGCTCCATACGTGAGTAACATTGGTTTTGCTGTTTCACAGAGCCAATGTTGTTGTTGTAATGTTAGCTATAGTAAGAGGACAGTTTAGAGTGTCATGGTTTGTCTGGAGCTGCTGGTGACTAACAACCAACTCTTGATTGTATATACTCTTGAGTACTGTGTTCATTTTTTGTTCTTCTTAGTCGTTCGTTGGTCATCTTTGCTTTACTTTTCGCAAAGCTTCATCTATAATAAAGAGACATCCACTCTTGCATTGCATGTTCGTGCATTTTGGAGGCAGAGCAACGAAAGGAGGGGTGTGTGTTTCTCAGTGTTTCTCAGAAATTGATTACTACAACTTTAAATTTTCATTGTAAATGACTAATATTTATTAATTCATTTTGATTAGGATTTTCTGCCTATTAGTCACTGATGTTTATGACCCAAAAGCTACTGAATATTTGTTATTTTTCTGTCTTGTTTTCTAAAGATATAAGATATATATATATATATATACATATATACATACATACACATACATATACATATATATATATACATACACACATATATATATATATATATATACATACACACATATATATATATATATATATATATACACACAAACACAAAATACAATAACCCAAAATATCAAACAGAAAAGAACAAGAATCAAATCAAGTGAATCACTCACAAACAATTCCTTGTTCATCCTCTGGTTGCTGTTCAGGATCTTTGGGGCAGTAGTGAGGTGAAAGGTCATCTTTAAGCAATTCAGTGACAGCAGCATTGCACATCGCTGCACTCAGCCAGGATGGGGCATTTCTTAAATAATAAAAAAAAATAAAATAATAAATCTCAGTGTGACAATAACACACACACACACACACACACACACACACACACACACACACACACACACTCAAGTAACTTACATTACCATTCAAAAGTTTGAGACAAGTACAATTTTTTTTTATGAAAGAAGTCTCTTATGCTCATCAAAGGCTACATTTATTTCATCAAAATAAAGTAAAAACAGTAATATTGTGAAATATTAATACAATTTAAAGTAACAGAATCCTATTTGAATATTTATTCCTGTGATCAAATCTGAATTTTCAACATCATTACTCTTCAGTCTTCAGTGTCACATGATCCTTTACAAATCATTCTAATATACTGATTTGATACTCAAGAAACATTTCTAATTATCAATGTTGAAAACAGTTGTGCTGCTTAATATTTACTGTCACTTTTGATCAATTTAATGTATCCTTGCTGAATAAAAGTATTAATTTCTTTGGGAAAAAAAATCATTTGAACAGTAGTGTACATAGAGCATGTTTAGGTAAAGTACAAATTTGGTTGACTAGAAATGTAAATAAATTTATTAAGATATGTTCAGTTTTCTCTAAACCATACTTGTGGATTCTCACAAACTGCAGAGTAAAAAGCACATCTTGTACTAGTGAATCCGTTCTGTTTTTAGATTAGATTTAGCACTTTGCCTGCTGGAGCAACAAGTGGCAAATGTCCTGACCACCCACTCATAACAACACATCTATTTAAAAGAAGCATTTGGCTGAATGAGATGTTATCTAATGACATAACAGAAAGGTTGTCGGAAAAGAAACTCCCTTTTGTCCTACTTGTCAAGAGCTGCGGTAACGTCATGCCTCTCTGACCTATATCATTTCACGAAAAGGGTTAAACCTGACAAATCTGCACTGTGCAGACATCTGCATTCGGCACAGCTTCCAACAAAGAGGAAATGAAGTCTAAATGTCAGGAAGTGGGTATAACAATAGTGATTCCACAGACAGGAAGTCTGCCCTGAGAAATGCGTCAGGGGAGAGAGAGAAGGATACAGAAACAGATAAAACAAAAACTCCATTGTTAATTTAAACTTTAAAACTTCTGCACCAATGCTTTCACTTAATGCTGGGATTGCCACTGATAGTACACTGGAAAAAAGCACCAAATCTCTTAATCAGCTCATAGTGCAACATGCTGACCTGGGGCAAATACTGTCTGCAAATACCGAGAGAGAGCAAATGTGAGAGAGAGGCAGGAATGACAGGAATGAGAGAATGCTCCTCCTCTGGTTAAAGAGGACAGGTGTGAAGCAACATTTCAGGCCCACTTGTGGGACTTTTAAAAATACTCTACATGTTTTTAGAAAATGTAAGAACAAATATGAAGCTGTATTCATATCTCAGAGAAGAGTCTGCCATCCAGCAGAGAATATAAACGCAAATTATTCTCTCTTCTGTAAAAAAAAATACCTACATGAGGCGTTTTCAACCAGTGGGCCACAAGGGAGTGCTAGGGAGTTTGTGGAAACGTTTAGAGAAAAACAGTGTAAAAAATGTACAAAAATAAATGAATGAATAATAAAACATAAGATCTATATAAATAAATAAATGTATTAAAATAATTAAAAAGTTATTAAAATAAATAAAATGATTAAAATAAATAAGTTAATTTAAATAAAATATTCAAATAAAAAAAAGGGAAATGAGGGAACCCTCAGGAGTGAAAATAAATAAGGTCTAATTAATTAAATAACTAACAAAAAATATTATTTTAAAAATTATTAAACTAAAAAAAAAAATATATATTAAAATATTAAAATACAAACGTGTTTAAATAAAATATATTAAAATAAAAAATACATTTTTTTTTAAATGTAGGCCCAGAAGGGAGTCCTAAGGGGGTCCATGGAAAGGTTTAGAGACAATTTTAATTATTATTATTTTTTCAAATTATAATTATTATTATTATTATTATTATTATTATTAAAACATAAGACCTAACTAAATATATAAATAGATTAAATTAATTTTTAAAAATCTATTAAAAATTAATAAATAAAATGTCATTAAAATAAAAATATTAAAATATTAAAATAAATAAGGAAAGAAATAATTATTCACATAATTAATATATAACAGTAAAGATAATAAAGAAAAAAAATAATGTAACTAAACTAAACTAAATATTTTCCAAATAATATTTTACACATATTTCTAAAATTAATTTTTCACAATATAAATGGCATCTTTATACACAAAAATTTACAGCTGCCTTTTAAATTATAGGATTGGGGTCCCTCACACAAGGTTGATCACCTCTGGGTGTCCATGTCATCTAAAAGATTGAATGAAAACCCTTGACCTATATCAGGGGTGTCCAATCCTGCTCCTGGAGGGCCACCATCCTTCAGAGTTCATCCACAACAACTTCAATTAAACACCTGAACCAACTAATCAAGGTCTACAAGGCATACTAGTAACTTCCAGTCAGGTGTGTTGAGGCAAGTTGGAGCTGAACTCTGCAGGACAGTGACCCTGCAGGACTGAGTTTGGAGACCTTTGACCTAGATGATATGCAGTTTATGCACATAACAAACCTGGCTGAGAGCAGGCGGAGGCCAAGATCCAGACTCTCTCCCTTCACCTCCTGCAGAGAGACTTTACGGCTAAGCGGACTAACAGGAAGCGGGTCCTCTGTGCCAAGTGGGTTTGGAAACTCCTCCAGAAAACTCTTGAGAAACTTCGCAGCATCGTCTTGCGCCGCACAACTCATTCTGAGTATGGACTTGCTTGCAACCTCAACCAAGGATGACCGAAGCAAACTTGGATGTTTGACTCTACACATAAAATAAAAAAATAAAAAATAAAATCAAATTTAAACACAAAATAACTTTATGCACAATTACCTTCACCAGAAGCTGTCTACTTGTAAATGTACTTGCCACTAACAGTTTAAAAAGCAATTGTTGATAAAGGTAATAGTACATAATAAAATGGAAAATGTTTTGGATTATTCTAAATTATAGATATATACATTTTTCTCAGCCTATATATGTATATATACAAACCAAAATTTATTTAGGTACCTTGAACATTTCATTCATTAATACAGTTTATTCACTATAGTTGAAAAAATTTGTAATAAAATATGACAAGATCTCAGAGTTAAACTGTGTCAGAAAAAATTAATCTTAATTATGTCAGATAACACTTAAAACACAGTCAGGTCAAAGTGTCTGAATAATCTTTGGTTCCAAATTTTTATCATTTATACTGGTAGTCCACTGTGTGAATCATTTTTGGGTATAATATGTCACAGTTTACTTTATTTTGCTATCCTCAATTACATAAATGAACTGTGTCCTGCATCCACTAGTAAAAATATATCAAAAATATTTGAATAATTTTTGGTTTGACTGTATATATATATATATGTATAATGACAGTGTGAATTATATATATATATATATATATATATATATATATATATATATATATATATATATATATATATATATATATATATGACAGTGTGAGCCAATTAGAATAATCAGAGGCGGCCCTCTGTCAACATCAACCAATGGCGTGCGTTTGGGGAGGGGCTACCTGTTTGTCCGAACCATAAAAGACAGGGAAAGTTTTTTTTTTTTTTTTTTTTAAGTATACATTTAAATAATCATTAAGCGTAACGAAAGAAAACAGATGCATTGTAATAATATTATCCATAAAGATGTGACAAGCCATATACTACTGTTCAGGTGAGGAACTCTTTATCGATTGAAAAATGAAAATAGTAAATATTATTATACATCAATTCACAGTATGTATCTAGTATGCAGTACATTACCTACAGATTTTCACAAAAACATTACAAACCCAGCAAAACTAAACTTCTTTCAAGCTGCAGTGCTTTGCATACATTAAACTTTGGTTAGTTCATTACTGCAAGGATTCATGGTGTAACTCAAGCATGACACCTTACGAAAAAACTGCAGGCACTGTCGCCATTTGAAACAACCGGGCCTTGAACTACAAAGAGCAACTCGTTAGTTTAATTAACAACATAAAAGAGAACATAGACGTGCATAAACGTGCTGTATATACCTTTGCGGATGGTTGGTGTTGCTTTATGTCCCGACACTCCCTTTTTTCCTGACGAGTGCGGTTTGAAGTGCTCGTGCATGAACGCACGCCCTTTCAGTCACTACACAACAAAAGCCAATCCATCTGCGGAAGTCGCGGTGACAGACAGGAAGTACAAACACAGCGATATACAAGTGATGAGGTTCAACGTGTGATATGCGGAATAGACGTGTCAGAAGTGGATGAAGTCAATCCGTTTGGTTGTCAGATCGAGTTGGCTGCCTGGGCGGGGACAGACCTATCTTATGAATATTAATACATTCCTTTTAAGGGGCCAGTCAATGAGCGTCCAGTCATTCACGTAACGTAATTAATATTCATAAGGCAAGGCCTGCTGTTCAATATGGAAAGAAATGGAATGTGATTTCTGTAAAAGTGACACGTTTTTCATTATTTTTTTTTCATTGTTTATGCAAATATGCACTAAAATGGACAAATGCCATTGGACAGATATTATTCAATATTAATATTATTGGGTCAATTCAAAATATTAAAAAAACTAAAATGGCCTGGACTTAAACATATGACACGACTCAGTAGTGTTTTTATAAATGTAAGAGCAAAAAGGATGTTCAACGTGGAATATTATTCTTAAACATGATGTTGATTGACACTTTTTGTTATATAAAACAAACGTTTTTTAATTTATACATTTTCTCGATTTATGGTTTGCATAATGTTGTTCGTTATATACTCTGAACATTTCTCTTAATATTATGTTAAAATGCATATAATCATAACAAAAGTGTTTGCATTCTGCACTCTGACAGTGATCTGATAGAGACAAATATTTTTAGCATGGATGTAACTGAAAATTTGTAAACAATTAAACACACCATTCATTAAAATAAATCATTGTAACAAGCTTTAAGTATATCCGAGTAACATGAACAAGAAAATTTTGATTTTGTCCATCATGCATTGATTGGATGGTTTGATGATTGAGGTTCGCTATTGGTCAATCTCATGTGAGTGACAGGTTGTCCCGCCCTCGCACCAGTAAACACTTCATCAGAGAGGAGATGTCACTGCAAGTGGGAGGGGAAGTTATTTTGATTAAAATAAATAAATAAATAAAAGATGTGCATGGATATATTATATATAATAAAATTTATAATATATATAATAATTTTTCCATAAAAAAACAAAACAAGATTTTGATTTCATGGTGATTTTAAGTCATTTTGGATAAAAGTTTCTCCTAAATAAATGTCAATGTATAAGCAGACCAGGGTTGCCAGGTTTGTGCAACACAAGTAGCCCAAAAATAGCCCAATGTGATTTTCTCCATCAGGCGGCTGAGTTCTCCACTGAATTCTTATGTCTGGGGGTGTTTTGGGAGTGTTGGAGCACCAAAATCGTACATACGGGGGTGGAAATCAACCCACGGCAACAACTTAAAAGTAGCCTGATTCCACAGGAAAACCGCAGACTTGGCAACACTGAAGCAGACATAAGTCACAAAAACACCGAAAAAACCACAGCACAGACTCTGTTAAACTAAAACTTTATTGCCATTTTCATCTTTTTAGTTTGCACATTGAGACTAATTAAGCTGGCTTTAATTTTCTACTGCGAGACAAATAAACAAAATGTTTTATACAAAATAAGCTGCCAGGGCTGCCATTTTATCTTTAGGCTTTTTAGGATTCCCTCTCCCCATGGGCCTCCTCCCTCTTCCCTTCCCTCTCCCTCTGCGGGCTCCTCCGGCCCGGTGCATGGGATGCCGCATGGTCGCATGTTTCAGCTCCACGAGATCCTGGAACACAGAATCGCAAAACACACAACCAGTGTGCTGCGTTTCACCATCGGGCAATGGCGAGCGTGTCTTGTTGAAGTCCACTACAACCAGAGAGGCTTCGCAGGAATCACAGCTGTCCTGGGACACCTGCACCTTATGGGCGTGCTCGAAGAAATGCACCACCACGTTGCATTTGTTGCAGGCCATGCGCCACTTTGGGCCCGAGGTGGGATCGAAGACCAGGACGCCCGTCTCACATTCAACGCACTGACCGATCCCAAGAGAGTTGAGGGAGTGCTGACAGGAAGGGTGGGTGCACTCGTTACAGCCCATCCCTGAAGGAAAGAGAAAGAGAAATTACATAAGGCCTATTCTTTTAGGAGAACTTTTACATTTCTTTTCTTGTTTTTAAGTGTGTTCTTCCTGTTTCAACAAGTGTTAAAAGGTTCCATTTGACTTGGACTTTTCCCCCACCCAGATGTTTTTACTCTGTAATACAATTATAAAAAGCTTAACATTTTATATTTTATATACTAATTTTAAATACACCACTGTTAAAAAGTTTGGGGTCAGTAGGATTTTTGATTGTTTTTAATAGAAGTCTCTTATGGATGGAAGCTTGTTTCTGCCACTAAATAAAAAAGTAATTGCAACTTTTTATCTTACAATTCTGACTTTTTTTTTTTTTTTCTGCAATTGCGAGTTTTTAATCATGCAATTCTGACTTTATACCTCACAATTCTGTTTTTTTTTTTTTTTTTTTCCAGAATTGCGAGATATAAACTCAATTTGAATTGCGTCTTATAAAGTCAGAATTGTTTATATCTCACAATTCTGACTTTCTAACTCGCAATTATGACTTTATATCACGCAATTCTCACTTTATAACTTGCAATTCTCACTATATATCTCGCAATTCCAAGAAAACATTCAGAATTGTGTGATATAAATTCGCAATTACTTTTATTTATTTTTATTTCATGATGTAAACCATCTTCCATACTTATGCTCACCAAGGCAGCATTTATTTGATTAAAAATCAATACAGTAAAATAGTAATAATACAGAAGAGGATTAGGGCCAAGCAATAATAAAAAATAAAAAAAACATCTCGAGATTAAAGTTGTTAAATTTCGAGAAAAAACTCGTTAAATATTGAGAAAAAAGTCGAAATAAAATGTTGAGAATAAACTAATTAAATTACGAGAAAAAACCTGTTAAATTTCGAGAAAAAAGTCGAGATAAAATGTTGAGAATAAAGTCATTAAATTACGAGAAAAAAGTCATTAAATTACAAGAACAAATTTGTTAAATTATGAGAAAAATGACGTTAAATTTCGAGAAAAAAGTCGAGATAAAATGTTGAGAATAATCTAATTAAATTACGAGAAAAAACTTGTTAAATTTCGAGAAAAAAGTCGAGATAAAATGTTGAGAATAAACATTAAATTATGACTTTATTCTCAACATTTTATCTCAACTTTTTTCTCGAAATTTAACAAGTTTTTTCTCATAATTTAACGAATTTGTTCTCGTAATTTAACAACTTTTTTTATCACTTAACATTTTATCACTTGAGATAAAATGTTGAGAATAAACATTAAATTATGACTTTATTCTCAACATTTTATCTCGACTTTTTTCTCGAAATTTAACAAGTTTTTTCTCATAATTTAACGAATTTGTTCTCGTAATTTAACAACTTTTTTCTCGTAATTTAACGACTTTATTCTCAACATTTTATCTCGACTTTTTTCTCGAAATTTAACGACATTTTTCTCGTAATTTAATGAGTTTATTCTCAACATTTTATTTTGACTTTTTTCTCAAAATTTAACGAGTTTTTTCTCGAAATGTAACAACTTTAATCTCGAGATGGTTTTAATTTTTTATTATTGCTTGGCCCTAATCCTCTTAATAATGAAAAATATGATTACAATTTAAAATAACTTTTTTTTCTATTTGAATTCATTTTAAAATGTAATTTATTCCTGTGATCAAAGCTGAATTTTCAGCATCATTACTTCAGTCTTCAGTGTCACATGATCGTTCAGAAATCATTCTAATATGCTGATTTGCTGCTCAACAAACATTTCTTATTATTATCAATGTGGAAAACAGTTGTGCTGCTCAACATCGTTGGGGAAACCATGATAAGTTTTTCAGAATTCTTTGATAAATAGAAATTTTTTGTTTGTAAAAATGTAAATGTCTTTACTGTCACTTTTGATCAATTTATATATATAAAAAAATCTTACCACAAACCTTTAATAATCTAAAATGTATGGACATGCGTTAACATATATGAAACATAGTTTGAAAGGATCCTAACTGAAGAACCACCCAAAAACAAGTTGATTTGAGAAAGAGCGTTTTAGTCTCTCCTACCTTTCTTCATGTCTCTGAAGGGAGGGTTGCCGAAGCAGTATGGACACACAGGGTAGCTTTTGCCACGAGACCCTGAGGTCCAGAGAACCAGCTCAAACTCATCCAGGGGACACTTGAGCTCTTTGTACAGCTTAATGGCTCCGTTCTGAGGTAAACTGTAGGTCTCGTCGCAGTGAGAGCAGTGCAGACGACTGGGTTTAGCCTGGGAGTGGATAGAAATGACAGGTTTTTTTTAGTGTAGAACATATCTGACACTACATCATGATTAATGTTGTGACGATTAATCTGAGTCAACATTTTGTAGCTGTAGAACAAATTTTTTTTTTTTTTTAATTTAAAAAACAATAATAATAATACATTTTTTTTATATTTATAAGAATTTTCTTCTAGCTTACTTTTTTGTAACTAATGTTTTGTCATGTTACAATTTATAATTATTAGTGGTGGATAACACAAGTTGGCCATCAGCATTGTCCAGAATTTACCAACTTTACAATTTACCAATATATTTAAGTTTTTCTAACTTAATTTTCCACAAATTTATAATCATTTTTAATTGTATACTCCAACAAACAACAAAGACCTCTATACTATGTAAAGACATAGTACATTTGATTCGAGAAAATCCGCATTAACCTCACTCACGCAAGCAGTGGACATTACAGCCCAATTAACAGGAACATCAGACTAGCAGCCCGAGGTAGTACTTGAATGATGAGGGACATTGATGAATAATTAGTGAGTTACATGACATTCAGATGGACACAGGAGAACATTCAGGTAAAAAGCTTTCTTGATGAAGGTCATTTTCAGGTGCACAAGTATAGGCGGAGAGAACAAGAGAGAGATGAGAGTCTGTCTAAAAGCCCAGAGTGCGTCACAGAGGAAAAGAAATAAACCATGTGATTTACGCAACGTGGCCATACGGATGGTAATTAGGATCAAAGTTAGTGTGTAAATGTAGATGTGGGATGCAAAAGCTTGAAGTTTGGCTGCATTACTCTCTGTAATTAATTAACATCACTGACCTATCAAACTGATGTCAGATTTTTAAACAAGGTGTTTTTGATGCATTGTGGGTATGGATTATTGGATACACCATTCAAAGGTTTGGGGTCAGTAAAAAAGTTTTTTTTTTTTTTTTTTTTTTTTTTTAAGAAACTAGTACTTTATTCAGCAAGAATGCATTAAATTGATCAAAAGTGACAGTAAAGACATTTATAATGCTACATTTCTATAAATTCTGTTCTTTTGAACTTTCTATTTAAAGAATCCTGAAAAAAGTATCACGATTTCCACATAAAATAAGCAGCAAAACTGTTTTCAACATTGATAATTGTAAGAAATGTTTCTTGAGCAGCAAAGCAGCATATTAGAATGATTTCTGAAGGATCATGTGACACTGAAGACTGGAGTAATGCTGCTGAAAATTCAGTTTTGACATCAGGAATAAATTACATTTTAATATATATTAAAATAAAGAGCAGTTATTTTAAATTGTAATAATATTTCACAATATTTACAGTATTTTTGATCAAATAAACGCAGCCTTAGTGGGGATAGGAGACTTATTACATTTTTTTTTTCTCCCCTTACTTCATACATATATACATATACACACACACACACATATATATATATATATATGCAGCCTTGATGAGCATAAGAGTCTTCTTTCAGAAACATAAAAATATCTTACCAACCCCTTAGTTTTAAATAGTAGTGTATTGATTTTGGCTTTTATCAGAAAGCTATGAATGTACACAATTGATGCTGTTTTGAGTTCAGAAAAGGCATTTTCATAGTGTATTGAACTCTTTTAATTCAAAAGATCAAGGAAAAGTCCATTTCTCTTTGCATGACTCTTATAGTTTCATCTCTTTGTTTTGACAGTGCACAGATCATAACTAGCATGTACAGACATTGTGTTTTAGCTACTTTCTTTGTATACCGTTCATATATATATATATATATATATATATATATATATATACACACACATATGAACGGTAGTGGTATGGTAACTAGAAACCAAGGTGTGGTGGTAGTTGAGAGTTCAAAGTTTTAGGCTTATAATCAGAAGGCCAAAGCCCTCTATGTCAAAGCCTCTGTGTCAAAATCCTAACACAGGTCAATCGGGTTGGGTCATGGATCAAAGCCCAAGACATAGTGTTGCAATCCTTTGACTTGAGTGTGCAGAAATGAACTTTGGACCATATTGAGACAAGCATGTTTGGTTAAATATCTAACATTTCTCCATTTTACCCTACTGTTATTAGTTCAAACTAAGGTCAATGTTGACAAAGAAAGTAGCTAAAACACAATGTCTGTACATGCTAGTTATGATCTGTGCACTGTCAAAACAAAGAGATGAAACTATAAGAGTCATGCAAAGAGAAATGGACTTTTCCTTGATCTTTTGAATTAAAAGAGTTCAATGCACTATGAAAATACCTTTTCTGAACTCAAAACAGCATCAATTGTGTACATTCATAGCTTTCTGATAAAAGCCAAAATCAATATACTACCATTTAAAACTTAGGGGTTGGTGAGATATTTTTCTGAAAGAAGACTCTTATGCTCATCAAGGCTGCATTTATTTGATGAATAAAAAAAACAGTAATATTGTGAAATATTATTACAATTTAAAATAACTGATTTCTACCTGAAAAAGTGTTTAAATGTAATTTATTCCTGTGATCAAAGCTGAATTTTTAGCAGTCTTCAGTGTCACATGATCCTTCAGAAATCATTCTAATATGCTGATTTACTGCTCAAGAAACATTTTTTATTATTATCAATGTTGAAAACAGTTGTGCTGCTTAATTTTTTTGTGCAAACTGTACTAATGTTTTTTTTTTTTTTTTTTTTTTCAAGATTCTCTGATGAACAAAGTTCAAAAGAACAGCATATTATAAATAATATTATAAATGTCTTTACTGTTACTTTTGATCAGTTTAATGCATCTACATGTTAACATTTCTAGAATAAGATACGGTCCTTACGCACCTGGATGTACTTCATGAAGCGACGGCACTTGCCACAGCGAGAGAGTGGTTTCCCAGTAGCAGCGATGGGAGAGAAGGACACCTCCATCAGTTCATCCATGCCTGTTAAATAAACATTTGAAGCATGTTTTAAGAGTGAATAATTAGCAAAACCAAAATTATGTACATTAATTAACTTAAATTATTTTATTTCAGCTAGTTTTCATTTAGCTTAACTTTATGTTCTAAAATAACTAAAACTGAAAAAGATTACAAAACCTATATAGAAATATTTACACACAAAAAAAAAAAAAAAAAAAAAAAACTAGTAAAAATGACAAAACACATCAGAATTACTAAAACTTTAAAACTAAAATAAAAATGGAAAAAATAAAAATAAAAATGAATGATGTGCCCAAAGCCTAAATCTAAATGTCAGAGGATTTGGTGTGCAACAGATTCTGAGCATCAGTGACAAATATCATATCTTGTCAAATGTGTGGCCAGTACCGCCACTCCCAATACACAGAGTACGCGTGATCACGAATTGGAAAGCGAAGGTAAATAGCGAGCACGTATTAAGATGCAATTTCAATACCCTGCATATTGATAGCAGCTCCCTGATGCACATGCCCACTAAAACAACACTGGTTCATGACTAGGTTTAGTTAGAATAAAGAGTTATAAAGAGTTTCCCTCAGAACTGTCTGATTTTGATTTTTAATTTGGTACAGAAACAAAACGGTAACTAAATAATTTTCATAGGTTTGCTGTATGTGACGTTACCTGCAATGGAGTCCACAAAGTAGTGGAACTTCCTCTTGAAGATGTCCAGAGTGTGCTGTAAGACCTGCTGGAAGTTTGCCTTTCCTAAAGCTATCAGAGTGAGCTGCTTTTCCACAGCACTCCGGATTGTGGGCAAAACCAAATCTGCATCTAAGACACACACAGATCAAGGAAAATGATAAGCATATACAAATGAGTCATTTATCCAACGCTTTGTTTCAAAATAACTTATTGCAAAACTATTACAGATTCAGCTCTGTAAAGTGCCTGTACTTCATGAACCACCTCTTATAAGGTTTTTTAGTATAGGCCAAATTTTTTACTAACTTGGCTGCTTACCCCATAGTATGGAAGCTTGTTTCCGCCATGGAATAAAAAATGAAAAAGGTAATTGCGACTTTTTATATCACTATTCTGACTTTTTTTCTCAGAATTGCAAGATATTAACTTGCATTTGTGAGTTATATAGTCAGAATTGTGTAAACTACCTTTTATATTTTTTTTCAGTGGCGGAAACAAGCTTTCATACCATAGACACTACACAACCAATTAAACTGACACACATTAACAAAATACTTGTGGTTGAAATTTTTCCCCTTACCAATCTTATAGTAACCGTGAACCAGAACAATCCCCAGGTTGGTGGGTTTGAGTTTGCGGCCACTTTCAACCGTCACATAGTTCCTCTGGCAGATGTTGTTAATGTGGACGGGGATGCTGGCATCCGTACCTAGTGAAAGAACCATTTTTATTGCAGTTATTGCAATTTTAAAAATAATAAAAATAAAAAAGAGGTCTGCAATTAAATGTTTTTCAAATTAATTTACTCCACTTAAATCTGACTAAATTACCAAACAAAAATAGCAAAATGTCTAAAACATGTCAAACTGTAACCAAACGTTCAGGTTTTAAAATTGTATTTTATCCTGTATTAATATTTCACAATATCAGTGTTTAACTGCAGCTTGGATCAAATAAACGTAGCTTTGGTGAGCATAAGAGACTTTTTTTCCAAAAATGTAAAAAAATAAATATTCTTACCGACCCCAAACTTTTGAACTGTATGTTTATTCATTCATTCATGCACTAAAACTTGTATCAACATATAAAATAGCCTATTGATCAATATATATACATATGAAATGTCAAAATAGTCTTAGATGTGAAAACCTGAGCTCCTGAAATGATAGCATAAAATGAATAATTATGCATGAAACAGTTTTTAGAAATCATTGTGCTGTGAATTCTTCATGCATTTGAAACTAATTAATAAAAAAAAAAAAAAAGTGTTTAAAGGTCCCGTTTTTCGTGTTTTTTTGAAGCTTTGATTGTGTTTATAGTGTGCATTATAACATGTGTTCATGTTTCGCGTGTAAAAAAAACACAGTATTTTTAGCATAATTTACTTATCTGTATACCGCTGTTTCCACTGTCATAAAAACGGGCTGATGACTTCCTTGTTCTATGAAGTCCCTCCTTCAGAAACACGTAACGAGTTCTGATTGTGCCAGCGGTTCCTGTGTTGTGATTCGACAGCAGCTTAGCGAATCTTCCCCGGAAAGGTCACGCCTCTTACCATAACGTGGAGATGCACGCGCTCAGTGTTATTGTAAACATGTCTTTAATTTTACCCTATCAATTTGAGCCGGAATCAGACCCGGTGATTGGACTGCGGGATGAAAATAACAGCGTTTCGACGACATGGCGACAAACACACTCTACAAACGCAACTCTTGTGTATTCCTGTGGGCGGAGGTTAGTCAAAAAACTGTTTTAGTGACGTCATTAAAGAAGGAAGTAGAGGGATGTAGTCCAAACTGGCCGTTCGATGTAGGTGACTTTTGTTAAATAAAATATCTCGCTTGGCATTGAACTTTGAGCTTTAAAATTTTACAGATTTTATTTATACTCTAACAACAACATTACACACTAACTAAAGTTTGAAACATGGGATCACGAAGAACGGGACCTTTAATGAAACTGCACACATAAAGTTACCCAGAGGTGTACAGTGGCAATAAACAGGCCAAGATGGGGTAAAAACTAATATAATAAAGTGCATGTCAGGGATAAAATGTATGATATGACCCGTTTACATTTATTCTCTTCTGTGAACTTGTTTTCTAAAGAATCTCTTAAGGTTGTGAGCATTAATTAAACGGATCTTACCAATTCCGTGCTTCTCCATGAGTGTGATGAGCTCGGCCTCAGTGAGGTAGTCTGGTGGATTGGTCTGTTTCTCCAGTAGTTTGATCTCATCCACTGTGAATATGTCTCCTCTCTCACACACCGGCAAGGCCTCTTCCAGCGGGATACCCTGCCAGGGCATCACTTCAGTGTAACCTGAGATGGAGAGAAATATTAATAAGCATCACCTCTCCACTAGAGTATAATTTCTATAAATGGTAAAAGTTAATATGATGATGCACATACCAGCAGAGATGAGAGTCTTCCCGCTGCATGTGAAGCTTTCTGTGGCAATGCTGAAGGAAATTGTGGTCTGCAGGTATTTACAGTCAGGGCTGACCGTCGCTATAAAGTGCCGTGTGATGTAATCATACAGACGCCAGCCATCGCTGCCTGCGGAGAGAAAAAGATAGATGGCCTTCTATAGCGATGCAACTGACGCTGGTAGGTCACGTGATAATGACAGCATAGCGAATGCAGTACATCCAGATTACATTCATACTATATAGAACGTACTTTTTTTAGCAGTCGTGAAGTAATGAGTCTGCGATTTTGGACACAGCCATAGTTATGCTACCATTAAAAAGTTAGAGGTCAGTAAGATTTTTTTTTAAATGTTTTTGAGTCTAGCCTGTATTTATTTGATCAAAAATACATTAAAACAGTAATATTGTGAAATATTAAAATAAGTGTTTTCTATTTTAATATATTTTGAAATGTAATTTATTCCTGTGATCAAAGCTGAATTTTCAGCATCATTACTGCAGTCTTCAGTGTCACATGATCCTTCTGAAATTTTAGAGGACATTTTTATGATACATTTTTTAGTATTATTTGATGAATAGAAAATTCAAAAGAAAAGCATTTATTTGAAATATAAATCTTTGTAACATTATAAATGTATTTATTTTCACTTTTGATCAATTTAATTCATCCTTAAAAAGTATTAATTTCTTTAAAAAAAAAAAATAATTACTGACCCCAAACTTTTGAACAATAGTGTATACTGTATTAGTCAATTAAACTCATACATATAAATTTATATTTAGTTTAATTGACAAATACTATTGTTAGTGTATATACTAATATTTTAGTCTATTTATTATAAAGATATTTTAATTTATATTTTCTCTTCTTTTATTAAATAATTATTATGGATCCTGTCCTTAAACGCCAGATGTGAAAATATGCAGTCTGACAGTCATACCCAGCTCGCTCTCAGAGGCGGCTCTCATGGGTGTGATTGGCGGATGGTCTCCTGCGTCTGCTCCTTTCCTTGGCCTATTAATACCCTCAGAGAGAAGAGCTTTTACCTGCATACACAAACACACACATAAGCATTTTTCATAAGACAATATTAATCACTTTGCATCATTTTTTAATGCCATATCAGGATTAAACACTATATAAATAATAACTAACATAAAATAACAAACAAATAATACAATTAAACTTCTTACAAAAATACAATAACATCAACATGAAATCTTTCAGTTTAATAAATGAATACATGATATTTTTTTATACACACAAAACAAGGCATCAAATAGGTATAAAAATAGTTTATCTTAAGATGATCTCAACAGGGTGGAAGAAAGGGCTCGTGCTCACCGTTTCACCCCAGAAGGAGCTGTTGGCCTGTTGTTTGAGGGTGCCCTTCAGGTCAAAGTTTTCAGGGTAATGCGTCGTCTCTGTGCGAGGATAGCTGATATAACCCTGTGTGTAGAGACGCTCTGCTATCTGCATGGTATGCTGGGGACCCATTCCTGAGAAATACACAGATAAAAATCATATATACAGTCAAACCAAAATGTATTTAGGCACCTTGAACATTTCATTCATTAATACAGTTTATTCACTATAGTTTAAAAAAATTGTAATAAAATATGACAAGATCTCAGAGCTAAACTGTGTCAGAAAAAATTAATCTTAATTATGTCAGATAACACTTAAGCAAAACATGGTCAGGTCAAAGTGTCTGAATAAGGTTCCAAATTTGATTCACAAATTTGATTCACACAGTAATTCACTGTGTGAATCACTTTGGGTATAAAATGTTACAGTTTACTTTATTTTGCTATCCTCACTTACATAAATGAACTATAGTGTCCTGCACCCACTAGTAAAAATATTCAAAAATATCACAAATGTCTGAATATTTTTTGTTTTGACTGTACACTATTGTTAAAAAAAAAAAACAGCATTTATCCAAAAATTATTATTTTTTATTTTTTATTTTTTTGGGATAAATGCTGTTTCCATAAAATTATTAAGCAGCACAGATGGTTTTAACATTGATAATAATAAGAAATGTTTCTTGAGCATCAAATCAGCATATTAGAATGATTTCTGAAGGATCATGTGACACTGAAGACTGGAGTAATGATGCTGAAAATTCAGCTTTGCCATCACAGGAATAAATTACATTTAAAATATATTAAAATAGAAAACAGTACATTAAATTGTAATAATATTTCACAATATTACTCTTTTTACTGTATTTTTTGATAAAAACATAAATGCAGCCTTGGTGAGATTTCTTTGAAAAAACTTCTTTAACCCCAAACTTTTGAACGGTAGAGTGTTTACTATTTTCAGTCTAATTATTCCTTTGTGAATAATAAATGCTATAAAATTACAGTAATTATTTGCCAAAAAGTGAACCATATAAGGTTCATGACCATATAATCTGAATTCAATTTCATGACCAGGCATTACTTGCCAAAATGTATACTCTTAAGCAGTCTGCGTAAAGCTGAGTCTTTCTTTCCTCACTCAGTGAAACCCTATTTCTTATGCTTCTTGCTTTGTAAATTCACATTTAATATCAGAAGGGAAGCAGCCCACCCAAAGCAGAACTGGCCACTCTTAACATCTCCACTGTATTCAATGCCAGAGGTCTCTGCTTGGCTTTCTCTTTCTTAGTCACAGAGTCAACCTGCAAAGAAAAGACAGATAATAACTCATGCAGCTACACTTGAAGTGCTTTTGCACTGAAATAGGAAATTACATACAAATAATTGAGATACAAATACATACTTTAGCCTCCTTAGCAGTCTTTGCCATGTTGACAAACATTTGACCAACATCTCGGTCAAAAACTCGAACGCGGTCCCAGTCCAAGAAAAGCGGGCTGTCCTTCCCTTTAAAAACCTGTGTGCACCAAAAATGTAGAAAAGCAAGTATGCAATGTGATATGATACAAATTTCTAAAATTGGATAAAATTGGTAAAGGGCAGAACTGACCTTTGCTTGTACGACCCAGTATGCTTCAGGTTTGAAGGACTGGATCTTGTCATGACGTTCCACACAGAACCCCAGTGTGGGAGTCTGACAGGGACCAAAAGAGATCAAGGAGGAGTCCAAATTCCCATATTTTCCCTGGAAGTATTTGGTTTGGAAACTAAAATCCAGAGACAAAGATTAGTTGTGATGAATGAGCATTGGTGAGCATAAGTGACTTTTTAAAACATTTTAAAAAATCTTACAGAACTGTTCAACAGTAGTGTATACTGCACAAAGCAAGATTGTATTGTAATACTATAAAAACAAAACAAAAAAACATTCAAAGCAGGTCTTCTATAACCGAAAGACCTCTTTCATACCGTGTGAAAGCACAGCCGATCCTGAGGTCCAGTTCCTGACGAGCATCTACGGACAGAGCCTCGTTCTTGTTGGGTTCTCCGAGTCGATTCATGGCGTTACAGATATCTGTGTCTGTGATGGAGCTGAACTTGGCCCGATACACCGTACGCTCATTACCGTAAGACTTGTTCATCACAGGCTGAATGGCATCCAACACCTGAGACGGTACAACACAACACACAAATAGAGAAAACACACACTCAAAAAAGGCCAAACAGCTCAGCCCCAGTTATATGGACAAACTTTCTATTTCTATTTCTATTTTCTTTCTGTAGATTAATAACAGAAGTCAATTCAGACTCACCTCAAAACAAATGTTTTCTCCTTCTTTGTCACAATCCAACCACAGGACGACAAAGTCACAACCTTTTGCTTCAACCTGTCAACAACAGCAACTTTGATATTATAAAAATGTATTAATATAATATAATATAATATAATATAATATAATATAATATAATATAATATAATATAATATAATATAATATAATATAATATAATATAATGTATGACCTGTCAAATGTTTGGAAACATTACATTTTTTTAATGTTTTTTAAGTCTCTTGTGTTCACCAATGCTGCATTTATTTAATCAAAAATACAGTAAAAACAGTAATATTGCAAAATATTATTACAAATTAAAAGAACGGTCTTCTATTTGAATACATTTTAAAATGTAATTTATTCCTGTGATGCAACGCTGAATTTTCAGCATCATTACTCCAGTCTTCAGTGTCACATGATCCTTCAGAAATCATTCTAATATGCTGCTTTGCAGCTCAAAAAACATTTCTTATTATTATCAATGTTGAAAACAGTTGTGCTGCTTATTTTATATGGAAATGGTGATACTTTTTTCAGGATTCTTTGTTCAATAAACCACAATTATTAAATTTATAAGCATTTATTAAATAGAAGACCACTGAAGACTGGAAAACAATTATTTTGAATTACAATATATTTCACAATATTACTGTATTTTTTGATAAAATAAATGCAGCCTTGCTGAGCAGAAGATACTTCTTTCAAAAACAAACTTTACTTCATTACAGAAGGGGTCATAGATTTAAATAAATTTATAATTGAACATTGTTGAAGCAATAAATTTTGGAAGATTAATGTCATGATAATCATTTTATAATCATTTTTTATTCTATAAATACTATATTATTTAATATATAAATTTAACAATTTCTTTGACATGCTTGGAACAAAAAATAAAATCGTCAAAATTGATTTTATGTTGTCTTTAAACACAGTTTATCTGAATTTTTAATTATTTTAGTCAATATATACACCAAAAGCAGTCAAAAGGTAAAGTCACCTGAAGGAATTTAACCATATTTAGTTTGGGGTTGGCTTCCTTCTTCTCAGTCGGAGCTTTACTGAACAACTCAGCTGGATCGACTTTATCCCAGTTGTTATACTTTCCTGTAAAACATTTAGGATAGGGAATATTCCACTGCTGTTCAAGTTTGCATCGTCTCGACTCTTGCACATTACAGAATTTGCCTGCATTTTAAAAGCAACCCTACTGAAGACAAGACACTTGCCGATAAAGTCCAGACTCATGACGTGTCCACACACGGACGTCATCTTGAACCTCACATTTTGGCCCGCAAAGCTTCCGGTGTACTCATGGACTGAGCACGCTCCATTTAGGCCTTTTCGGGTTGAACAACTACCTATAAATGAAAGGAAATGAAAAGAAATACTCGTACAACTGTTGACTCAACTGCACCAGTCAATTGCAAATGTCTTACATGTACATTTAACTGGAATAAAAGTAATTTTTTATCATAAAAACTACACACTTAACTTTTAAGATATGCCTTTAGGCGCACTTTAATTAAAGTAATTATCCAAGCACAACCTTACACATTGTTTATTCCATTGATACCACAATATTTGCATTGAGACTCTTTCCTGAATGTACTTTGAGGTCATTTTTATCCTTAGCTTTGAAAACAACACATGCTTCATCATTCATCACATCTGCCTAGAACCAAAGTCAAAGTCTGTAAACACAATGAACATGAACATGTAAGTTGGACTACTGCATAAGCATTCTTACATAAACATTTATGGTGGACATTGACGAATCAGTCTAACTGGTGCTGGCATTGAGCGATCAATCATAAAGTGAAATGAAAAGAGCAAAGTGCTGATTATGCATCATTCTCTTCTATTTAGTGCTCTACCAGACTTCAACCTGAATGACGCCAGTGGTCTTCGTCAGCTAATGAGATGCTGTTCCCAAGGCTGAACTCTCATATCCAGATGGCGTCCATTGTGAATGAGCCTGAAAACTCATGATGATGATGTCCTCTCTCTCCTTGACCACCGGCTTACGCTACAGACCTTTGGAGGTCTCCATTGAGACTGCGGTACATAAATATAGGCCCGAAAGGATAAGATGGGCACATTTGGAACAGCATCTTTACCCCTACAGGCAACAGCCTCCAGCCTCTCATTCCACTCCTCACTTTCCGATTCTCTGCGATACAGCATGCAACATCTACAGGTAAGTCACCAACAGTCACACAAGACTTGTCTCGTTGAATCGCTTAAGTTTGGACAAATTTTTTAGCTGACACAGCCGACACAGCCAAAACATACATTAGTTTGGGGTCGGTAAAATTTTTACATGTTTTTGAAAGAAGTCTCTTCCATCAAAACTATAGTAAAAATAATAATATTATAAAATATTATTAGAATTTAAATGAACTGTTTTCTATGAATGTAATTTAAAATTTTTAGCATCATTACTCCAGTCTTCAGTGTCACATGATCATTCAGAAATCATTATAACATGCTGATTTGCTGCTCAAGAAACATTTCTTATTATTATCAATGCTGAAAACGATTGTGTAAAAAAATAATTCAGGATTCTTTGATGAATAGAAAGTTTAAACAGCATTTGTTTGAAATTGAAATCTTTTTAACATAAATGTCTTTAATGCCACTTTTGATCAATTTAATGCTGAATAAAAGTATTAATTTCTTTCCAAAAAAAAAAACAAAACAAAAAAAAAAAAACTTACTGACCCCAAACTTTTGAATGTTACAAAAGCTTTTTATTGCAGATAAATGCTGTTATCTGAATTAGTTGTATTATTATCTGCTGTTATTGTATTTCAGAACTTTCTATTTCTATTGTACACAACTGTTTTCAACATTGATAATAATAATAAATGTTTCTTGTGCAGAAAATTAGAATGATTTCTGAAGGATCATGTGACACTGAAGACTAGAGTAATGATGCTGAAAATTCAGCTTTGATCATAGGAATAAATTACATTTTAAAATATCTTTAAATAGAAAACAGTTATTTTAAGTTGTAATAATATTTCACAATATTACTTTTTTATTTTTTTATATTTATTATTGTATTTTTAATCTTCTTTTAAAAACATTCAAAATCTTACCGATCCAAAACTTTTGAACGGCAGTTCATATATATTTATTATTTATATTTTTAGGTATTATTAAATATTTGTATTATTATTTAATATTTATATTAATTATAGTAAATTAAAAGTACACAAAATTGCTGAAACACTTACTTTACACAATATTTACCACAAATTAGCAAAAAATAGGAAGAAAATGTTTATTATCCATTAACAAGGCTGTTGGTAGATTCTGATTTTAATATTAGGAAGAACTAACATTTTAACTGTAATTGGCCAAGCTACCTCGAATATCAGCCAATACCACTAATCTTTAATTCTCCAAAAGCGGCCTGGCTGATTTAGGTCTATATCTAAACTAAAAATGGTGATACAAACCTGGAAGCTAGTCAATACTTTAGGATAAATCCACCTGTTTATTATAAATTTGGTAAAAAAAACAAAAAGCCACAAACCTCAAATAGCTATAACCGAGGGCCCACAACAATATTTTAATAAACTATATTCATTCATAGTTCATCACTGATACATTTAACTAAGGGACACAGTGAAGCTATAATTATTCTTTAACATAAATTGTACTGGATCTGTGAATGTAGGCTGTTTACTTCGGCATTAGCTTCAGAATGACCACAATCTATGAAGTTGTCCACAACAGAAGTTCATAAAATAATGACTTTTCAACAATATCTATATGGGCCGATTTCAAAACACTGTTTCATGAAGCTTTATGAATCTTTTGTTTCGAATCAGTGATTCGGATCTTCTATCAAACGGCTAAACTGCTGAAATCACGTGACTTTGGTGCTCCGAACCACTGATTCGATTCATAAAGCTCTGAAGCAGTGTTTTGAAATCGTCCCATCACTATATTGTTGAAAAGTCTTTATTTTGTTTTTTGGCGCACAAAAAGTATTCTCGTCGCTTTATAATAATAAAATAGAACCACTGAACTCACATGAACTGATTTAAATATGTTTTTAGTACCTTTATGGATCTTGAGAGAGGAAGTACCATTGCTGTCTATGGATTGAAATAATGCATGTAATTATTAGTTTTTGAACCTGTCATCCATAAAACACAAACCACAAATAAAGAAGCCCACATGACAGGTGCTGATGGTTTGATGCCTACTTCTCATTCTCTCTCTCAGATTCTAGGACTCCTGAGCATTTTTCTGCTGGTTTTGGACCCCAGCCAATGCAATCCGATCACGGCCCAGTGCGTGGAGCACACCTACTGCTCCTCCACGCTGAAAGAGTACCACACACAGCTCATCAACCTGCCCACCAGGATCAATGAACGCAGCGTCGCCGCATGGAGCTACGTGTGAGTTGAGCAGATGTTTGAAATATAAATTTATAACCAATAACAGGGAAAGTATGCTGCAGTTACATTTTATACAGGACTATATGGATGCATGCATGCAATCATTTACTTATACATTTTGTAACAATTCAGAATTTGATGGCCTGTATTTGTCCAAATTGGCATCAAAATGCAGACAGTGTAATCTGAAAGACACTAATATGTGCAACATATGCATTCTTCTGGACCAATAACAGGGAGAACATCGACCTGGAACGTGTGCCGCAGATCATCTATGAAGCAAACTGCCTGGAAAGCCATTCTTGTAAGGGGATCGACAGCTCTTTCAGTCTGGAGAGCATCCCCATTGCAATCAAGATGCCATTTCTCAGAAAAAACCCAAGATGCCCAACTTACGCACTGGAATTCGAGGATGTCAACATCGCCTGTATATGTGCAACATCCAGACAGAATTAGAGCTGGGGCTAAAAATTCATGCACTAGATTCCTTTTCAATTACTATAATTGTGTTATTTAAATTGAATGTCAACCACAAAGAAGTCTACTGAATAATAATGCTTGTATCTTAAAAAAAAACAACACCACAACGCATACACCGCAATATAGATGTCTTAGGTTTTGCTGAATGCTTGTAAACGTGAATAAATAAAATGGTTTTGTAACAAAAACTATTTGAGTTTTCCATTCATTCAGGAAACAAATGTACTGCTAAGATTCATATTTATTTAGAAATACTCAAAATGTTTTAAAAAAAAATCCACCCTGCTTTTCCAGCTTACTTGAAAAGTGCTTCAGTTTAATAAAAGTAAAAATGTATAAATGTAACATTAATAAATGAAAGAATGTAACTCATCAGATCAAACATGCTATTTTAATGAATAAACTGGAAAATCAAACCAATTCATTCTGCATTTTAGAATTAGGGGACCTGTAATTATATGCAGTAGGTTTAATGTTTATAACCATCATACAGACTCACCTTTAGAGAGGATTTTGGCAATGGACTGAGCCAGAGAGGGCTTCTCAGCCACCATAAACACAGTCCTCATCGCTGCTGGTTGTACCTATCTGTCATAAACACCAACGGGACCTGACAATGAAATGACAAAAGTAAATATCTTATTTCGAAGTTAATAATAAAAATGCTAAAGCTAAAATTATACTTAATAAATCAACCGAGATAATTACACACCGGTATATGCTGCAGCAACTACTTCAGGCATGTTAACTTCCGGGTTGTTTGTATTTTGTCAAAATAAAAGCCGCGACTGTTATACGAAACATATTACTACATTTATATAGGCTATATATATAATTTTTATATATTAAATATATGTATAAATATATATAAATATACGTATTGTAAGCACAAATGTATATGAATTAATATGATAATAGACATAAAAGATGTTTTGTCTTTAAAGGGTTAGTTCACCCAAAAATGAAAATAATGTCACTTATTACTCACCCTGATGTCGTTCTACACCCGTAACACCTTCATTCATCTTCGGAACACCAATTAAGATATTGTTGATGAAATAAGCCATTCAAACTCTCAAGGTCCATAAAGGTAGCCTACATATTTGAAACAGTTCATCTGAGTTCAGTGGTTCTATTTTAATATTATAAAGGGACAAGAATACTTTTTGTGTTCCAAAAAAAATAAAATAAAATAATGACTTTTCAACAATATCTATATGGGCCGATTTCAAAACACTGTTTCATGAAGCTTTATGAATCTTTTGTTTCGAATCAGTGATTCGGATCTTCTATCAAACGGCTAAACTGCTGAAATCACGTGACTTTGGTGCTCCGAACCACTAATTCGATTCATAAAGCTCTGAAGCAGTGTTTTGAAATCGTCCCATCACTATATTGTTGAAAAGTCGTTATTTTGTTTTTTTGGCGCACAAAAAGTATTCACGTCACTTTATAATATTAAAATAGAACCACTGAACTCACATGAACTGATTTAAATATGTTTTTAGTACGTTTATGGATCTTGAGAGAGGAAGTACCATTGCTGTCTATCTATGGAGGCCTCACTGAGCCATCGGATTTCATCAACAATATCTTAATTTGTGTTCTGAAGATGAACGAAGGTCTTACGGGTGTGGAGCGTCATGAGTGTGAGTAATAAATTACATTATTTTCATTTTTGGGTGAACTAACCCTTTAAGCGATCAATAACTGCCAAACGTATTTTTAAAAGGTTGTTTATTCAACAAATTATACTTCACACAAGTAATGTGTGAGATAAAATCCTCATACAATGGTAATAAAAAATGTTTCATCTAAAAAAGTCTCTCATAGGCCTATTTGAAATTTTGGGTCTGTATGAAAAAATTAAATTGCCAGAGAATTAGGTATTTTTTTTAACTTATTTAGAAAAACTCAACAATACTCAACATTCTTTTAAAAAAATAATAATTTGAGCTCTGGAAATTAATTTGCTCATGGCAAAAAAAAAAAAAAAAACATACTATATATTCACATTTCTGTGTGAATTATTGAAAATTCTTCATAGTCTCCAGCAGGGGGACACCGAGCACTTACCCATATATGGCTACTTTTGTTTCCATGCCAATACAGAAAACAGATTGTAACATGATGTTATATGATGATCACTCACTCAGATTCACAGCAACCTTTGCATTTCAATTTTATTATTATTATTACTACTATTATATAATTATATTATTATATAAGGTAACTGTCATTATTTGTATCCTAGAGGAATTCAGTTGTTCAGTCGCTTCTTCAGTTGAGTGTCATGAGTCATCACAGTATCTCAGTAATCTCAACATGACGGTGCACAGATTGCATCCCATGCAAAAGTAGATTCCAATCATATGCATTATAGCGTGTATCCTCTTTGATACAGAGAGACTCTCTTCACAACATTGTGACTAACATATGCTATTTAAGCTAAAACACTCTTATGCAGTTGTTAAAATACAGTGCACTGCATGCGTTCCTCTTTTTAAAGGTATTGAGCCTGTGTCATTTTGTAGTAATTTTGCTGTCAGCTTTCTTCCAGAAGACTGCTAGTTGTCACATTTTTCCACTCCAGTGGATATTTCTCAGGGTATATATATTTTAAGACAATTTCTAAAGTCTTGGCTACAAAAAAAAACAAAAAAACATTTTCACTGTTATTATACAGTTAATTTAAGAGATGTTGACTTTTATTTAACGAGTTATTATTAAAGGGATAGTTCACCCAAAAATGAAAATTCTGTCATCATTTACTCATCCTCATGTTGTTTCAAGCCTATATGAGTTTCTTTCTTCTGCTGAACACAAAAGAAGATGTTTTGAAGAATGTCGGTAACCAGACAGTTGACGCTATAGACTTCCATAGTAGGAAAAATAATTACTATGGAAATCATTTCTTCTTTTTGATTTCACAGTGCACTATATGCTATTTAATGGTATTTCAGTCCAATTTTAATAGCAAAATAATAATAAAACACAAATGAATTCATGAAACGGCAAAAAAAAAAAAGGACAAGGTAAAATATTACAATATTAAACCATTGTTTTGGCCAACATAAACTAATTAATTAAATTATTTGATAAAAACATCAATAAATTGTATAAATTACAACAAATAAATCATTATAAGAATCTACAGTATTACCTTGACATATCCCAGTGTGGTTTAATAGTGTTTATAGTATATTACTATGTATATGTACAGTATATTATCTATATTGTATATAATATGTGACCCTTGACCACAAAACCAGTCATAAGTCGCATGGCTATATTTGTAGCAATAGCCAACAATACATTATATGAGTCAAAATTATCGATTTTTCTTTTATGCCAAAAATCATTAGGATATTAAGTGAAGATCATGTCTTGTGAAGATATTTTGCACATTTCCTACCGTAAATATATAAAAAAATATATTTTTGTGAGTGTATATGCGTTGCTAAGGACTTCATTTGGACAACTTTAAAGGTGATTTCTTAATATTTTGATTTTTTTGCACCATCAGATTCCAGATTTTTAAATAGTTGTATTTCGACAAAATAATGTCCTATCCTAACAAACCATACATCAATGGAAAACTAATTTATTCAGCTTTCAGAGATTGTATAAATCTCAATTAATCCCAAAAACTGACCCTTATGACTAGTTTTGTGGTCCAGGGTCACATATGCATACATAAATTTTATTTTATTTTATTTTATTTTATTTTATTTTATTTTATTTTATTTTATTTTATTTTATTTTATTTTATTTTATTTTATTTTATTTTATTTTATTTTATTTTATTTTATTTTATTTTATTTTCACGGACATAAACAGTTTTGACTTCTATTTAGTAAATTGACCCCAAAATTTAAAGGGTACTAGATATTTTATTTTATTTTATCATTTTTTTAATTATATTTTATTTATTTATTTTTGTATTATCATTTTTTATATTTTATTATATTTTATTTTTTATTATTTTATTTATTTATTTTATTTTATTTTATTTTATTTTTTATATATATTATTTTATTTTTATATAAGCAGTTTTGACTTCTATTTAGTAAATTTAGTAAATTGACTCCAAAAATTTACTCTTATGACTGGTTTTGTTGGCCAGGGTCACGTATGCGTACTAGATATTTTATTTTATTATTTTATTTTATTTTTATTATGTTTTATTTATTTATTTTTTATTATTTTATTTTTTGATTATATATATACGATTATATATATATATAAATATATATATATAGTTTTGACGCATGCGCTCGCATTTAATAGCCACTAGGTGGCGGTGTCACATTATAATAATCTCTTGATCCCTCAAACAGATTGTTGCAGCATCTGACTTCAGATCGCTGACTGCAACTGTTCGTGTGAAATCCTGCCAATTAGAAAATAAAACAGGTTCAGCCAGTTTGTTTAGTCAACTGTCCAAAGCTGAAGTGCTGTTTTATAAAAACGTGTGACAAAAAGAAAGTAAATTAAAGCGAAAATAATCGGTGCGTTTCTTCGCTGAAATCAGCTTGTGTCTGCGACCCCACAGATGGCAGAGGGAGGGGTGGAGTTGAGTTCGTCTCCTTCAGCGGAGTGATCAATTAAACCCATATCCAACCCACAATGCCTGCCTCCTCCAGTATTGACTCATCTGGACTGTCACAACACACACACACACACACACACACACACGGATCATTGGATGACACATAAACCGATGAAATTATTATTGCCATTATTGTGCAAGAACAGAACATATTCGGTCAAGGAGCAACTCGAACATCAATCCGCAAAGAGCTTTACATGTACATGCATCTGTGTGACACTGATTGGCTGAGATGAGTCACAGTTTCTATGATTGGCCACTTTTCATCAGCAGCACTCTCTGCCTCTTTCAAACACTGCTTCATCTTCTCTTACTCATACAGACACATAAACACATTTAAAGCAAGAGAAAAGCAGTGTTTAAGATCAAGAGAACATGCAGCACGTTGAAGGAGGAGGACCGTAAAGCAGTAGACAAAGAGAGAGACAAGTGAATGATTACAGGGCCTAGGATGGATGAAATTACAGACATGGATGAACAAACAGCACTTATTTGCTGCTGTTTCTCTCTCTCTCATTCTCTCTCTCGAGCTCATTCGCTCTCTCTCAGATACATTTAAAGAGGTTTTGATGGATTCCCTTTCAAATGTACAATATAAACATCACAAAACTGTATATATGTTGAATGAAAGCTTGAGAGAGGGTGGAATTGTCTGGCATCTTAACCATTAAAACTGTTGCCAGTAAAGATGTGTGACTCACCCGCTTGATCTAACCAGAACAGAGCTGACGGTGAAGATCTCTCTTGTTTGTATCTTTGTCTTTATTTTTTAGATCTTTTCCTAAGCATCAAATCAACACAATCTAGAGTGCTTTCTTTCATGCTAAACACTTCACACATGTTATTTAACCCTATCAAGTGCATTATATTTGATAGATGCATTTCTAAGACTCCTAAATTGATTGCTGAAAAAACTGTTGTACACATGCCTAAAAATACTGGGTTAAAAACAACCCAAGTTGGGTTGAAAATGGACAAACCCAGTGATTGGGTTGTTTTAACTCAGTGGTTGGGTTAAATGTTTTTCCCAAAGTGGGCAGTTTTATTTAACTCAACTATTGTTTAAAAATGTATATATGGCTGGCTTAAAATGAACCCAATGTGCACTCTAAAAAATGCTGGGTTAAAAACAAACAAAGTTGGGTTGAAAATGGACAAGCCCAATGATTGGGTTGTTTTAACCCAGTGGTTGGGTTAAATGTATGCCCAACCTGCTGGTTAGTTTTATTTAAGTCGACTATTCACTCTAAAAAAATGCTGGGTTAAAAACAACCCAAGCTGGGTTAAATAAGGACAAACCCAGCAGGTTGGGTTAAAAGGCACCTATTATGCCCGTTTTCACAAGATGTAATATAAGTCTCTGGTCTGGTCAAGTTTCAGCTTAAAATACCCCACAAATTTGCCCCTATTTGGGGGTGAGCAAAAACATGCCTTTTACTATATTACTATATTGCTGGCTAAAAAAAATAAATCCAAAATTGGTTGAAAAAAATGGCTGGGTGTAAACAACCCAGTCCCTGGGTTTGTCCATATTTAACCCAGCATTCGTTTAAAAATTACTATATTGATCTGACAAAAGAAAAAATGTTGTGATGACAAATCATGAAAATAATTTTTTACAGTCTACGTTGAAAATGAACATTTATTAATATGTTTAATAAATGCAGCTCATGGTTTAAAACAACCCAATCGCTGTCCATTTTCAACCCAACTTGGGTTGTTTTTAACCCAGCATTTTTTTTAATACTTTTTAGTAGGTAAATCCCTTTTATTGTAATTGTAAAAAAGGTCATGGTATATGTGTCTTTTTGCTGTGAATGCTGATTTTTATAAAGTAAATAAGAATAATTTTTATTTACTCAAACAGACTCAAGTCTGTTTAGTTGATTATCAATACATTACGTTTTAGAAAAATCATATTCATTTGATGAACGTTTACTTGTTCATCTGTCAGTCATCTTTGTATTGCAGTACATGCAATAATAGAAATACACTTTGATCATAAAACTATAAGCATTTAAATGTCTAATTATTATTAAGACACTGGGAGATATAGTGACAACTTATATTATATGTACTTATGAATGTAGTCTGCAGTATTGTTATAAAAATCTCATTGATTTACATTACAAACTATAAGAATTGCATACTTTTTGGCCATATCAGCAACTGCATTACATTGCATATTTTTGATCGGGTTTGACCTCTGAATAAAAGTGTATATGAGCTTCATATTCTCACAAGCCATGCCTCAAATATCAAATACTTTGTCTAAAAGTTCAATAAACTGTTCAATTAAAAAAGAGAGAAGAAGATTTTTCTGAATACTCTTTCATATGTCAGGCTTTAAGGGTAAATATCACAACTATATATTAAGTCTCAGTATTTCTCATGTAATTCTTTTAAGACCAAGTTATCTGAGCTATCTAAATGATTTTTTCCCCCAAAATTAATTTTAGGAGAAATATTTATTAAGTCAAAGTAATACAATTTTACTCTGGATCTTCACAATCTAGGATCAAGAAACCACCAATTATGAGATTTAAATCATTCCAACTTTAAAGTCTCAACTGGTCCAACATCACAATATGACTCACTTTTTCCCTGATAGCCTCAACACTCTTAGAAGAGAAGCTTATAGAACCTTAAAGGGTTTTGGGAGGCGTTAAACATGTATAGAATCTTTTAGGGGTTCCCATCATTTTATGGATTTAGTTTGAATTAAATAACTTTGTTTTAATTCATTTTTAACTTTAAGTAAATTTGATGAATTAATCAGCTCGTAAACATACTTTATCACTAGAACAAATTTATATATTTATATAGAATCTTTTTTTGGCATACAGTGTTCTTTAAAATTCAGTCAAGAACCCTAGGGTTCTATTTAGAACCCTGTTGAATCTTTTTTTTCTAGAGGACTAAATTGAATTCAAAGTTAAAATCTTAGAAGGGATCCTGTTTGAAATAAGACTTTTAGATCAACGAGGAGTAAACATGAGCAGCTTTATTCCGAGATGATAAATAACATATGACTTAAAACACCAAAGTGTTTTTTTCTTTGTGTGAATGTATGGAGAATTCAAATGTTTAAGAGAGCACACACACTTGACGTGACGTGTTTGTTTAGTCAGTTTGAACAGGAATGTCTCGTGTTCTTATTTTTATCTACCGAGCACTAATTAAGAAGCAACATAATCATCATGTTTACTTAATCAACGTAGACATGATTTCAGATATCAGGTTAGTTGTCCATCTCTTCAACTTTGATCATCATCACTGAGCATCAAACAAATAATGTCAGGCTCTCGCTTCTCTCGTCTCCTGTCCTTTTCCTCTCTTTTATCAGCGTCCTTCTCCACTCTCATCTTCACACGTATCTATGAGATATGCAGGGAGTATGAAGCATTCTGGCACTCCACTGTGAGGAAGGTGCAAGGTGTGATGAAGAGGAAGAAGGGGAAAATCAATTCCTCAGAGAAAGAGGTTGAAGAGGAAAGCTGCATCTGGAATTTTACTGCTTTTTACTTATTTAGGAAATGTAAAATGTAAGTAAGAATTAAGGTCGGTTTAGACTAGAGTGCAAACACTATTACATTTGAAGTTTTTCAGAAAGGATGCATTCAACTGATCAAAAGTGACTAATAATGTTACAAAAGATTCTGTTTCAATGAATGCTGTTTGTTTGAACTTTCTATTCATCAAAAGAATCCTGAAAAATGTATCAGCTGTTTCTACGTAAATATTAAGCAATATAATTATCAACATTGTTTTCAACATTGATAATAATAATAAATGTTTCTTGAGCACTGAATCAGCATATTAGAATGATTTCTGAAGGATCATGTGACACTGAAGACTGATGCTGAAAATTCAGCTTTGATCACAAGAATAAATTACATCCTAAACTATATTAAAATAGAAATTAGTTATTTTGAATTGTAATAATATTTCAGAATATTTCTGTTTTTTATATGAACAACTGATGAATATTGGCTGAACATCTGATCAGTGAAAGATATCATCATATAGCTTACAAAATAAATAATGCATTTTGTGTTACAGCACTGTTGGTTTAACTTAAAAATGTAAGTTACCTGGTTGCCTTAAAACTGAGTTAATACAATAAAGGTTTGATTGGTTTAATAAACAGAAACTCAAAATATTATGTTATCTGAACCACATTAATTCTCTAAGATTTGACAAAAGAAAAATGTTGTGATAACAAATCATGAAAATGATTTTTTACAGTGAACAAACTGGATTATTTTCCAGAAATAAACAGATAGATTGTGGTTAAGTTCTTCGAGTGCTACTATTTAGATAAATTAAATAAATCAAAATAAATCAATAAATCATACTTCTGATTTTAAATATCACAATTTTCACAAATTTTGAAGAAGGAAGGGAATGAGCTTTAAATGGAGCTTTAAAATTATATTTGAGAAATACTTTCAAGCAGTCTTTCGATATTTTCAAGTGTTGTACATGCAAGAATTCAAAGATTATAAACAACTATATTCATATAGTTCAGATGTCACTTTTCACTCTCAAAAGAGAGTTTTCATATATAGCGATGCCAAAAAAGAACCATTTTTGGTTCCCCAAAGAACCTTTCAGTAAACAGTTCTTAAAAGAACCATTTGTTTTTCTTTAAAAAATCGAAAGAACCTCGTTCCGCTATAAAGAAGCTTGTGCACTGGAAAGATTCCATGATGTTAAAGGTTCTAAATGGAACCAGAGAAACCATTAAAGAACCTTTATTTTTAAGAGTGTGTTCTCCTCTCCCCCGCTCACCCCGCTTCCCTCCTCCATCTTTCACTCAGTCTTAGTTGGGAACCTGGGATTCCTTTATTGTTTGAACAGGGTCCTCACATCAAGGCCATGCCTTTAGCTAGGGGCTGTTGCCCTCTGACCTTTCCTGCATTAGGTATGTGCAGCGAGACCTCAAAGAGCTGGAATTCGTCTGAAGTCAAACCTGTGCGCTAACACACAAGGGAAGTACACACACACACACACACACCATGGAGGACCACCGAGGGGCCGGGAAAATGTAGAAAACAACACGTTCAGGAACTCTCTCCATCACACACATGCAGAAAAACAAGAGACCTCCTCCATGCGCTGAACTCACCACCTCACACGAAAACACGCTCGTTTTTGTTGCATGCGTTTTCATGAAGGTGCAATTCTTGTTGGCTTTTTTTACTCTACCACATACATGATCAGATAATAAATAAATAAAGAAATAAAATTTCTCAGTAGGAACACGAGACCACGATGGGACAAACTCTGACTGGTGTCCATCCATCATGCACTTCAGTAAAGGCAATGATTAATTACTCACAGGTCACTGGTTTCTCAAACTTAGGGTTTTCATCATCCTCATCCTCACATTGTTAAGAGGTTTTTATAGCTAGAAATGAAAAATCTTCTGTTCTTGTACTGTCGTTTGCATCCTAAAGGACGTATATCATAATGTAAGATATCACAGAACTACAGAACTCATTGATATATTTCTTATTTAAGAAGAATCAGGTATGTTTCATTCACTAAAGAAATGAAGATTGCACTTTCCTTTTCATGGGGAAAGGACATTTTTTTTTTTTTTTTTTAGTTTATTGTATTGTATTCTCCAGGAATATTAAACATATTTTAAGGATGCTTTAGAAGATTAAAGGTTGTGTATGGAAAATAAAGTTTTTTCAATTACTCTTTATTTTCACCTGAAGTTCATCAAACATAACTGTTCTTTTTAAGATGTTTTCCTGAGTTTTTGAGTAGTTTATATTCTTTGGAACTTTAAAAACATCTTTATGTCACATTCACATCAGTGTAAAGTTTTTAGCTTTATTAAACCACCAGAAGATGGTTTTCTAAAGAAATAAAGAATGAAAATATGATTTGAGGAATTAAAAAAAGTTCTCCTGTGGTCTCAGGTTGTATATGCATTATTGTTTCCTTTGATAGTAACTTTTGTTTTTAATTGTCATTGAACTAAAATGTAAAGAAAAATATCATCACACATTTGTATAAGGTGAATAACAGTTTCTTGATGTGTTAAACTACATTTTTCATGGAGCAGACTTTTACAATTGTTTAAAGTTACAGTAAAGTAATCTTGTACAAATTTATAATTGTTGATCAAAGCAAAACCCTGAGACTGAATCATTAAAGAAATGGCTAAATCTTTAAGCGTCTTTGCAACTCATACTTTGTGCTCATTTTGGATTCCTAAAAACAGTTTATCTTTTAAAAAGAAAGCTGTAATTATCCATAAGGCTTTGAAATGTTTGGACATAAAAATAACGTTTAAAAGAAAACAAATAAATCTGAAATAGCCTAATATACTAACATTTAAACATATTAACAAATAAAAGATTTGCCATCAACAAATAAAATAGAAAAACACTCTTCTGTGGTAGTTATTTTCTATTTCATTCGTTTATTAATCATTTTCAAAACACCTAAATTTAGTAATTCGATCAAATAGAGCTGTTGTCGTTTGCACAAACATTATTTTTCGTTTTTGTAATGATGTAACAAGTAAATTAAAAATGGATTTAACAATGTCACGGATAGATTGACAAGTAAACAAACGACTGAAGATATTTGTCTAATTAAGGACTTAAACATCTAATCAACATTGCTATTATTTATCCTACGATTTAAAGCGATTTTCCCTTTTAAGTTACGCTTATTTTTTTTAAAACTTCCGTCTAAACGCTTAAAGAGCATAAATTTCCTTGCTAAACAGCATTTCAGCGACCAAAACGCGTGGAAGAACTAATAAATAGTCACAAATCAACGAAAAAAATCAGTTGCTTTTCGATGTGATGTCGAACAGCTAAAGAGCGCTTGTGTTTTCAAAGATGTGACAACAAACGAGCACTTTACATAGACACGCCTCTTCCCAACACACACACACACAGCGCTCGCTCGCTCGCTCGCGAGCACACACACACACGCGCGCGCGCGCACACTGAGGAATGTCAGACATCTCTGTGACCTTTAATCGCTTTTAAAGATGAGCCCCAATAGTTTTAGATGAATGAAGCGTCAGTTTTATGTCTCAATAGGGGTCATTCATAAATTTAGTTGTTAAAAGAGAAAGAATGGAAATAACTTTTAACGTGGATGTTCATAAAACACATAATGGAAGTTAACAAATGCAACTAATGTGTAAAACTCAGTGAACCTCAACTTCTAAGTAAATAAGGAAATACATTTTAAACTGAATAAGTTTAATAAATGTTTTTTTTAAACAAACAAACCAAACAAATATTTGTCTTTCGAGGTTACATGTTCTTTGTATAAAGTTATTTAAAATTTGATGTTTATTTCACATTTCAATGACTATAAAACATGGCAAAAGAAGTGTATATATGGATGACTGAGGTGTTTGGTGTTAAAAGCAGAGACAGGAAATGCCTGACTGCCTGTCATAGATCATTTCAGATTAATTATAGAAACTTTTAGACATGTTTTCATGTTAGACAGGTTTTCTTTCTGTGCTGGACTATGGCGATGTAATTTATATGCATGCTAATGTATCTACGCTAAAAAAATTAGATTGTATATATCATGCTGCAATACGATTTGTAACTAATGCTCCTACACGTACCCATCATTGCATTTTGTTTGACTTGGTTGGCTGGCCCTCCTTGTATCAGAGGAGAAAAATGCATATGTTGATGTTTATTGCCAAAGCTTTAATAGGTAAACTGCCTTTGTATATCTGTAGTCTCTTATCTTATTGTTCTGGTAGTTATAAAACTAGATCGTCTTTTAAATTACTTTTAACTGTGCCTAGATCATACTCTGAATTTGGTAAAACTGCCTTTTCTTGTTATGCGCCTAGATTGTGGAATGAAATGCAGAATACTTTGCGGCTTGACGTGCTCCCATCTTTAAATATTTTTAAAAATCTTTTGGTGTCTTACTTGAAAGAATCTTGTTCTTGTTTTACTTAACATTTACATATTTTGTTAGTTCTGAGTGCTGGACAGGACTTTTTTTTTTTTTTGTGTGTGTTTTGGTTTTGAAGTGTTTTTGTGTGAAACTTTGTGTGCTGCCAATTTGGCCAGGACTCCCTGGTAGAAGAGATTTTTATCTCAATGGGATTATTCCTGGTAAAATATGGGATAAATAAATAAATAAAATGGTACATGGACTGTTTTTGAACATATCAAGGTGCAAACATTTTAAACAAGCTATTTTTTTCCTCAATGAACAGGGAAATAAGAACTAATAATGCTTTATAATCAAAGTAAACATATTGCTTTTGGCTTTATAGATGAAAATAAGACAGCGATGAAATATTCAAAGCTTTTAAAATGACATCCACTGAATGCAAATGAAGAATGAATCATTACTAAAAATGCAACAAAGGAAACAAAACGAACAAACCAGCAAACACCAAAAAAAAAAAAATCCATACATTTATTGATCCAACAATGATCAATCAGCTCGTCTGTGACGTCTTTTGTTCATTCTGCAGATTCTCGCTCTGATAGGCAGCACTGATACCGAGCCTGGAGGCTGAATAGCAGGTATGTAGTGGGATCTGGGTGGTATGTACGGAGCAGAGCAGTGGCCTGGCGCCACACGGATATGCACGAAACCTGAGACCCTGAGCAGTGGCTCTGAACTCTGACATCTGGGAATTCTGTGGATGCTGACCTCTGAGGGTCAGAGGTCACCTGGGGGTCCACCAGTTTCCTTTTTGAGAAGAGGAGAGCGAGCAAGACAGAGAAGGAGAGGGGGGGGAGTGAGGAAACCATAAGAGGGGTTATTGACTAGAGGAAAGAGGAAGGTTGATGATGCCCGAGCCTGCACATCTGGCAATAATGCTGGATTTCTTATTATTTACATTTCCATTGAAGGAAGCATTTCCTGCACCTTGGTGAAAAGAGAGATTGAGTGTCCTGTGAGAGCACACATCTGTGTGTATCGAGGGCAAACATTGAGCTGATTGAACAGTCATGACGTTTTGATTCACAGAGCGCTTGTTCGTTTTTTGACAGCAGCAAACCCGAGGCAGATGGGAAAAGTTGTCATAATAAATCTGAAAATATATATTTTTTGTGTAAATGTTTTTAAGATGGACATGTTCTGGCTGAAATATTAATATATGTATAAATGACAACAATAAATTTACAATAAGGTTCCATTTGTTAGTGAACTACATTAGCTAAGACGAACAATGAAAAATACTTTAAGTATTTGTTAATCTTATAGTTTAATGTTAATTTCAACATACATTGGAATACATACTAATACATCAAGTTGGATCTGTTAAGATTATTATTTAATGGACCTGAACTAACATGAACCAACAATGAATCGATGTATTGGTTACACTTTATTTTAAGGTGTCTGTGTTACAGTGTACATTTAAGTACTGAGTAATATGGGTTATGGTTAGGGGTTACACTCTATTTTAAGGTCTCTGTGTTACACTGTAATTATATATTTAAGTACTGAGTAATATTAAGTAACTACATGTACTTACTATAGGGTTAGGATTAGGGGTTACACTTTATTTTAAGGTGTCTTTGTTACACTGTAATTATACATTTTAAGTACTGAGTAAAACATGCACTTACTATAGGGTTAGGATTAGGGTTACACTTTATTTTAAGGTGTCTTTATTACAGTGTAATTATATATTTAAGTACTGAGTATTATTAAGTAACTACATGCACTTACTATAGGGTTAGGATTAAGGTTACACTTTATTTTAAGGTGTCTTTATTACAGTGTAATTATACATTTAAGTACTGAGTATTATTAAGTAACTACATGCACTTACTATAGGGTTAGGATTAGGGTTACACTTTATTTTAAGGTGTCTTTGTTACACTGTAATTATACATTTTAAGTACTGAGTAATACATGCACTTACTTTAGGGTTAGGATTAGGGTTACACTTTATTTTAAGGTGTCTTTATTACAGTGTAATTATATATTTAAGTACTGAGTATTATTAAGTAACTACATGTACTTACTATAGGGTTAGGATTAGGGGTTACACTTTATTTTAAGGTGTCTTTATTACAGTGTAATTATTTATTTAAGTACTGAGTATTATTAAGTAACTACGTGTACTTACTATAGGGTTAGGATTAGGGGTTACACTTTATTTTAAGGTGTCTTTATTACACTGTAATTATACATTTTAAGTACTGAGTAATATTGAGTAACTATACATTCACTTACTATAGGGATAGGATTAGGGGCTACACTTTATTTTAAGGTGTCTTTGTTACACTGTGATTATATATTTAAGTACTGAGTAATATTAAGTAACTACATGCATTTAGTATAGGGTTAGGATTAGGGGTAGCACTATTTCAATGTGTCCGTGTTACAGTGTAATTATACATTTAAGTACTGAGTATTATTAAGTAACTATATGTATAGGGTTATGGTTAGGGGTTACACTTTATTTTAAGGTCTCTGTGTTACAATGTAATTATACATTTAAGTACTGAGTAACTACATGCACTTACTATTGGGTTTGGATTAGGATTTACACTATTTTAAGGTGTCCTTGTTACAATGTAATTATATATTTAAGTACTGAGTAATATTAAGTAACTACATGTACTTACTATAGGGTTAGGATTAGGAGTTACACTTTATGTTAAGGTCTCTGTGTTACAATGTAATTATACATTTAAGTACTGAGTAACTGCATGCACTTACTATTGGGTTTGGATTAGGATTTACACTATTTTCAGGTGTCCTTGTTACAATGTAATTACATATTTAAGAACTAAGTAATATTAAGTAACTACATGTACTTACTATAGGGTTAGGATTAGGGGTTACACTATTTTAAGGTGCCCTTGTTACAGTGTAATTATATATTTAAGTACTGAGTAATATTAAGTAACTACATGTACTTAGGGTTAGGATTAGGGTTACACTTTATTTTAAGGTGTCTTTGTTACACTGTAATTATACATTTTAAGTACTGAGTATATTGAGTAACTACATTTACTTACTATAGGGTTAGGATGAGGGTTTGATTTATGGTTAACTGCATGTAATTATGGATACATTTTAGTTATTACTACATATTTATTACTAACAAAATGTAACATGTAACAATGACACTAAAATAAAGAGTTACCGGATTAGGGTTTGGTTTTGTTTAGGGTTAGTTGAATGTAATTATGCATCATTTATAGTTATTACTATAGTAACTACATGTAACATATGTAACAATAACACTAAAATTAAGTGTTACTAATTTTATTAACCAACAAAGATTAATAAACACTGTAACAAATGTAAATCTCACTGTTAGCTAATGCATTAACTATTGGGACCTTATTGTAAAGGGCAACCAATAAAACCGATAACGGGTTTACATTGTGACAATACAATCCTTGATTAATAAAAACATTTTCATTAACAATAATATGGACTACTTTTCAATTCTGCTTAAGAAATCATGCATTGCACAGATGTTAAAAACAAAATCAATTCATCCTTTTAAATTTTAAATACCCACAGTAGACCTACAAAAACAAGCATCCATCAAGACTTGAGCCATAAATACTTAGAATATTCCATTTCAGTGCAAAGTACTTTGATTGTGTTTACATAAAATATTGCCAAAACATTATACACAAAACAAGCAATGACAAGTAACAAAAAATATACAATTTAACAGTAACAACAATACAAAAACAATATCAAAATAAGGTGCTAAGTAATGAATAAAAATAAGGTAAATAATAAATATATAATATAAAATAGACATTTATCAAGTCGTTGAAGAAAATAAATATTGAAACAATATTGATCATATTTAAATATACTGATTATTTAAAGAAAGTTATGCATGCATGAGAGTTTACAGTGATATATAGTGAAAGTGCATGACATGCTCCTGCATTAATGTGTCTGTGTTTGAACGTCACTCAACTCTAAAAACTCTCCAGTTCCTGCTATAACACTTTACAGTGTACAGAAGGCTCTATGCCACCCACCCAGCTGGAATGTCATGCATGCAATTAGGAGAGATTGTAGCAGGAGTTGGGGGGCTGGGACGGGACAGGACGGGGGCTGGGACTGGGGGTGGGGGTATGGCAAGGAACTGCATGGAGACTGCCTGAAGAGTCAGAGAGAGAGGGGGTGGAAATAAAGGCAGAGAGGAAAAAAAAAAACAAAACAGGCGAGGTGAAGAGAGGAACACACCGGCTTCTCACAACCTCACAGTTCCTTCCCCTCATGGTCATCAATACCCATCAATAGGAATTGGCCCCCAGTCAATAGCCCCCTTGCAGGAGAGAAACCAGGGGGAGAAAGAGAGAGAGGAGATGGAAGCGAGAGCAGCCACATGCTACATTAACAAACGGAAGGAAATGTATGAATCAAAGAGGAAAGAGAGAGAGAAAAAAAGTTCAATGCTGACAACAGCCACCTAAATGAAATAGATGTGTTTGAGTCATAGCTAGCTTTCAGCAAAACAGAAACTACTAAACATGTCCCTTGATTTTACAGATCTAATGTTTAAGATTGATATTATTAGCAAAGAAGAATTGAAAAATTAAGCAACTCAGCTCACTGACACTTTTCTGTTAATTACATTGGCTGGCTTTCAATAAAAATAAACTGTTATTGTACTAATCTCTGTGTTAACTGTACTGTATTAATCTCATTGTTTTATATTTGCTGTTTAAATGCAAACCTGTTTTAAATTCTAATAACTAAAATGGTGACATTAGATGTTTTGCACATTAAAATATGATTCAGCAACAAAGGATAAATTGAAACCTAATTTTTCTTTTGGTAACACTATTTTAAGTTACATGCACTTACTATAGTAATAACAGTAAATTATGCATAATTACAAGTAACTAACCCTAAACTAAACCCTAACCCTAACTCAATAATAAGAACATGTAGTTACTTAATATTACTCTGTACTTACAATGTAACTACATCACCTTAAAATAAAAGGTTACACTTTATTTTAAGGTGTCCATGTTACAGCGTAATTATTCATTTAATTACTGAGTAATATTAAATAACTACATGTACTTACTATAGGGTTAGGATTTGGTTTGGTGTTAGTTGCATGTAATTATGCATCATTTATAATTATTACTATATTAACTACATGTAACAATGACACTAAAATAAAGAGTAACCTTTCTTTTTTTCTATAATCATAATTATTATTATCATTAATTAAGATAAATAATAGATAAAATAATAACAATGATTTGTTGACACACATTTGTGAAATTTGTACATTATGACCATTTAAAGCTTCTGTTTTCATCTATATTTACTTCTTAATTTATTGATTCCAGTTGTGAGATTTATTCAGGTGATGTATATTTATATTTCATGTAATCACTAATAAATTCCACGCATTATCCCTCTAAACAGTTTTGTTATGATTTACAAGATTTGTCATAAAACATCTGTTGTTTTCTGTATTAACAGCTAAACTGTTATTGTTCCACGAAGACATACATCAGATGCATCAAAACTTTTTATTATTTTGATACAAACATTTTATTTGATGTCAAATATTTAGCTTTAGCTTTTAATATGTTTGTTTAAAAAAACAAATTTCAAGTGTGTAGGAAAACTAACACTGCTGCTCTTAAGAGTAAAATACTGAGAGAATTTCTTAGTTATGTTTGTGGTGAAACTCCACATAAATGTTTGCGTGAAAAGAACTGTATTTAGTTTTGGCTCATATGAGAGAAGTGCAGTATATTTAAACTCATTTGCCAAAATCTGTCCGTATGAAAACATCTTGGGATGATGTATTTGTACATACGTTTTGATAATAGAACATCAATAATGGAGCGGTGTGTGAATGAACAGAAAAGTATGCGCAAATTACCCTTTATCAAACACACATGAGAGTTTACTCCTTTTGCTGAGACGTAGGCGTGTCCAACAGGGTTTGGGAAGCGTCACATGGTTAGTAAAGAGGCGGAGATTAGGCGATATTTTTCTCTCTTCCTCTGACAAGGGTTGGGTGCATAAGAATTCATCTATAAATATACACAGAACGAACTACAATTTAAAAAAAAAAACATTTAACACCTTGAACGTGGTTTAAATCGCATATCATAATATGCAAATCACGGCATTTGATTTGATTTAATAAAATGCCAATTTCAGTTTATAAAAATAACACTTTAATTTTTTTTCTTTACACACCTTATTTTGTTCTTGTTCATTTAAAGGTGCACAAATACGTATAAATTTAGGAAACGTAGAAATTTGTTACTAGAGTAAACTCTTACACTTACTGTGTGTGCGCGCGCGCATGTGTGTGTTCTTGTGTTTTTAAAGTTTGAGCGCGTGGCATTCTGTATTCCGCCTCGAGATCACATGGACACAAAGGGCAGCACGTGCATCTCGAACAAAACAAGAACACAGGCTATATATTAACAGCTGCGTGCGAGCACGTAGAAGAGGGTTAATGGTTCGTTGACAATTGTGAAGTGTTTGCAATTTTTTAACGGCCAAAGGGTTTCGGTTGATTTTCGTCATACCATTATTTACCCTGCAAATACAGCGTTCCTTTAGTTCTATTAGAAGCAATTCCTAACATTCTATGAACGTTCTTTTTAGTTCTTTTTAGAACATTCATCTTTTAATAAAGGTGCATCAAACTTCTGCCTGCGATTTGCACTAAGAAGGTTTAGCTATGATATAGGCCCTTTCGTATGAGTGTGTGTGTGTGTGTGTGTGTGTGTTTTATAGAAGGGGAGAGGGAGAGGAGGGTGTCCCTCTTGATACGTCCACTGCATACTGAATTCACGCTCTGCTTTGGATCAAACGCTCTCTGCCGATTAGCTACACAATCAGGTCCCCGCAGTAAACGGGGGAGAGTAAGACAGAGAGAGGCGGTTCTTTTCCGCCGGACAATGCCATTATTTAAGCTCCATTGGTCAGGAATGCCGGATTTTACAGGCCGCTGCCCTCCTCTAGGCGTCAACCAAAGGGCCTCCACTGAGGGGCCCCCCTCTCTCTCTCTCCTCGGGTCACCATATCTATCCCAGAGACCTATAGCTTTCTCAGTGCATTCCACAGTTGCTTCTCTAAGCTGTCGTCTCATGAGAGTCTACAGAAATCAGCAAAGCTTTAGGCTCACCCAAGAAAACTTGAATCCGATTTTTCTTTTTGTGACTGTCTGTATTATATTTAATAGAACTGAAATTAGATATAATAATTAAATATTTTATTTGTCTGGAAAAAACAAATGGGAAACACATATAAGAACTCGTCAATACTGACATGTTTTAACATTTTTAAAATCATCCTTATGGATGCTACAGTGCACACGAATATGTGACTTCCCTGTCATAAAAATCCTAAAAGGAATTTCTATCATAATTTGGAGATCAATAAGGATCATTTAAAAATTCTATATGAATGAAATAAAGTCCTGTTGAATAAACAGCATTTCAGTTTATGCAGTAGGAGTTGGTTCTAAACGTTCCATTAGAATTCGTTTCGGAATTTTGACTAGTCAAGTATTTTAGTTCATAATAAACGTTTCTAAAATGTTACATGATTGTTTTTGTTGATGTGGCATGGTATTTAATAACCGTTTTCATGCAATCTGCTACTTTAAAACCACTATTCATGCAATCTTTCAATCTAGCATAAGAAGAAATTTGTGAATGGAGAGCAGAATTTGAGTGTTCATTGTTAAACTAAAACTATACGATGACGTTTGGCTCAGAGGAGCCTATCGCGGGTTTCGCAAGACAGTTAAATGCCTTTGACTTCAACCAATGGTTCTTCAAGCGGCAAAGACTAGCGCAGAAACGGGCCAATCGCGAAGACGCATGCAAATGAGGAATTTGCTTCAGCAAGAGCTGAATGTCAACTAGTCAAAGATGGAGTCTTGAGCAAAGAGGGCCATTGGCTTGCCATGGATAAATTACGGTTTTGATTTTTTAGACCATGAGGGGAAAGAATGCGCGAGCATGACGAGATGGCACTATGTTAAGCAGGATGAATGCGAAGATATTTGAAGAAATTCGCGCTTCTCGCCTTGCAACCCTTCGGTCCAACTTTTTCTCTTTTTGTCGGTGTCTTCTGCTTTCAAGGATTGTCCCTCCCTTGGCCAGGTACCATTCATGAAATTTAGGGGGTCCTCTTTCTGTTTGTGAGTAGCATCCGGGTGATTTGGTGGAAATGGCGGGAGCTCAGGGGCAAAAACGACAACGTTGAGTCGGCTTGGGTGGGGAGAACGACGAATGGGGTGCCATAGAAGCCCCCGAACATGGCTGTAGTTAGAAATGTGAAGAGCGCGCTGGTGAGGATATCAAGAGGGCATCGCATTTGAGAAGTCTTGCCTGTCAGCCTTGTCAGTCAGTCCAGTCAGTCAGAGGAAACAATCTCCTTTCTTTCTCTTCTATTGTCATCAGTGTTGATCTGTTGCAGCCAACCGGTTTGAGTATTTAGTCCGAGGAATCCATGTAAAGCATCCAACTTCACCATATTCTCAGAAAGCCAATGATTAACTTGCAAAAGGGTCTGGGAAACCTAGTCTACATTTTCCACGTGTTTTTCTACACAGATCAAAAACTGTAAAATAACAGATTTGGGGATTAAAATAAAGAAAAAAAATAGAGAAGTAGAAACACGATGTGCCACTTTTTGAAATATCGCAGCTCAAGGTTTGAAGACTATATAAACAAAAAAACTGAAAATGTAGGCTACAATTTTTTTTGCAATGCTCAAATGCTGTGCTTATGGATATTATATTCCTGAATGCATTGAAAACGAGGCTGTTTACACTACCATCCTTGTTGGGAAAAAAATATTGTGTCTACCAATTTCTGCAAATCCTGTAAGTAATGCGTAAAATTGTACTGGAGGCTTGCACGAGGTTGTGTATAAATGTGTGTGTTTTTAGCTCGTCATTAAAGTATTATTGGTATAGTTCGAATTAACCTTCACATCTCAGACAAACATAAATGTTTATTTTAGGAAACATTCAAAATGTTCCCCTCCAAGTGTCCAAAAACACTGCTAATGTATGCATTGAAAATAACAACCTTAAGGAGCTCCCGCCCCCTCACCTTGTCCCCTAACCAGGGGGGTTTCAAATTGCCACTTTGGCAAAGGGGACAAGAATAATACGTATTAAAGGAAGGTTCCTCGTACTTGTATGGCGGAATGTGCTCTTTGCCCTATTTTCATCCTCTTCCTTCGTATCTTACTACTCCAAAGCAGTGTGTTCATCGTGATTTGCTGTTGACATTGTATGAAAAACCATTGCTGTTAAATGTAAATGCTAATTTGGAGATTGTGCCACGTTCTGCTTGGTTTTCTTTAATTACACGTGTGTTGTTTTCCTCAGCCTAAGCTCTAATAACAGCCAGCATACCTCATTTGGAAGATTTTTAATGTATTATAATTATTTTTTGCCCTTCAGTGCTCTTTATTTTTCTTAGACTCAATCGTATGGGAAACATGAATTGCTTTAATTGTTAAAATACCCCAGTCATTTCGTGTACTCGCTCTGTGTGGGGCATGTGTCATTTTGATAAATGCAGTTTTAAGCATAAACCATTATTTATAACACACCCTGTGTTCAGTTTCTTTGCTGTTGTTGACCAGGGCCCTTTTTCTGTTGTACTACTGTGCAGTCAGATGAGCAGTGCAATATTAAAAGGGCATTGGCTGACAAAAAAAAAGAGGAAAAGAAAGAAAAGTAACCACCACCCCTCCCCTATAAGCTTTCAAGTTCTCCCACCCTCAGTTCGCTAATAGTACGTGTGTGTATTCGTCTATATTTCATGATTGATATAACAGGTGTAATGAATTGATTTTATAAGACGTATTATGACGTGAAAATGGCGTTTGGGCAACAAATGCAGCACGCGCTCGAGTAAAATAAAAAGAAGCGAAATAGGTGCCCATTAAAGCGTAAAGACTTGTTTATTAACTTCAAGCATACCTATTACTTTATATATTTATATATATATATATATATATATATATATATATATATATATATATATATATATATATATATATATATATATATATATGTGTATGTATATACCTCGTTTTTTAATAAATTCACTTGACTAACTGCAACTGTGACGAATGATTTCGGCACTGTTGTATTCAAGGCCTGTTCAGAGGTGGCCCATGCGTTTCGGCTGTGCTAAGGTCTGTTGCTTTGACGATGTTGCACTACTGAACCATCTACTCAAGCAGTGCAATAGTATTGTCATTGCATTCGGCTTTCGCCTACTCACCCACTAACAGAGCTGGGGCAAGCGGTTTATGGTTAAGGGCGTTCGGGTAGTATTTCAACTGGCGAAAAGGGGAGTCTAGACCACCTAGACGTATAGGCCCAGATGTGTGCACGACGTTTCATCCACAAACTGCATTGTTGTAGAGCATGCACCAGGCGTGTGAACTGCAGTATTTGACCTATGGTATATCTGTGACACCAGGTTTTTCCACTTATTTGAAAATGCCTACAGACCACGCCTCCTTCGAAAGAACATTTTGTACGACTGAGGTCGTCTTCGTTTGCATTGAAAACCACGTGTTCGATTAAGTAACACTCCAACAATGCTTTGAAGTGAGTTTCTCAACCTTTTGCATATTTCGGGAACTTCTGTGTGAGGCCTGCTGGCAGTGAGGTGTAGAAAAGCAGTGGATAGAAGGAGCGGACGTAAATAATCATCTAAACGCCCTTTTGTGTGTTTTCGTCGATTCGTAAATGTCACTAGCGCGCGACACGTTCACAACACAGCCACTATTATCAATAATAATGTCCTCTTATGAACGTCCTTTTTCAGTTTTGTTTTTTAATATGCATCCTAAGGATGTTTAGTCTACAGCAACGTGTTGAATTATCTTTATTTCCTTTTCAGAATACTTTTTTTTTGTCTGAGGTAAATTATGTAATGTAATGTAAATAATTGTATTCTGCATTTTTATTCTTTAGGATTTAATTAAATACTTTTCATTTTCATGCAATTAAAGTTCGTGTTTATTGTTTAATCTTTTTTCCCCCCATCTCTCTCATATTAGATATTTAAGCTATTTGTTGTAAAGCAATTGGTGTGTTTTTACGCTTAAACTTAAATATACTGTATATTAATCAATGCTGCGAGAATTAAGCAAGTATTTGTAACCACCAATGCTTCCACTTCCCTGTAATGTAGCAACTAAACAGAACTGGTAGGTGTGTGACCATATATTTAGATTTTTATTTATAATGAAGGAGCTCTTCCAGAAGGCAGAAGGAAGGGATGATTCTCTTGTTTGAGCCAGATCGGTGGGGGATGGGACTATTTGTAAGGAATGTAGGGGGCAGGTCCCTTTCCAAGAGGGGAGGAAAGGGAGGGAATGTGAGGAGGGGAGGTCGCCCATAGTGACATTTTACTCTTGGTCAGTATCTGCAAGGTTATGCAAGTTTAACTTTTTGGTTGTCTCATCAAAAGAACGGACATCTGGCCAAACGAAGTGTCATCTAGCCTATTGGTTGCCTATAATGATTGGTAAGCAGTTCGGTGTGTGTGAATACACAGGCGCAACACACACAGACTTTGTATCTATGCACGAGTCAATGGCGTGATGCATATTTTTAAATAAAATAGATTAAATGCATATAAAGTCTCTTTCATGATGAACATTATTTTTGATATTATTCTTATGTTTTTTTTTTTGCACTATAAATGGCGTAATTTATAAGATTGCAAAGAATAAATTATTAATAATAATAAAATAAAAATGTAAGGAAAAAGCCCTTCAATTTAAAGACTGAAATTATTTTTAAAAAGCAATATTGACATAAGTAATCTGGCACAATCTTTTCTTATTATTTTTATTAATAAGCTATTTATAAAGTGTGTCTTAATCAACACGCAGGAACCATTTTGTTGTCATGTGACAAGAAACGCAGAGAGGAACCATTTAAAGTAAACCCTCATTTGATTTGACTGTGAAGGTTAATTTTTAAAATCTTTTTTATATATATGTAGCTAAATGCATGCATTTGTTCAAACGAAATAGGCCTAACCCTACGTCTTAATAAACTTAATACATTTTGATATTCATGATATTTAAAAAATGAATAAATAAATAAATGTCATGAATTGTATTATTATTAATTTATATATTTTTGAATAGAACGATTAAGTTGTGTACATTCACGTGGATTCCTATAAGTATTTCCAAAACTGATGGTTATTTATTTATTTTTTTTATAAAAAAACCCCCAAGTGTAATTTAGCCTATTGGTTGCCTATATATATATATATATATATATATATATATATATATATATATATATATATATATATATATATATATATATATATATATATATATATATTAATTTTTTTTGCTAGAAAAAAAAGATGTATAAACGTTTTTTTTAAAAAATGCATAAGAACTTCGAACTTGGCCCACGTGTTTTAAGCTAGACCTTTAAAAGATTTCTCCTTTTTAGCATATCGAACATTTGTCATTGACCCGCACACACAGCGGCTCCACAATATAAGGTAGGCTTGAGACTCACCGGTCTGAACTGGGTGTATGAGGAATGTTGCGCTACACACAGCAACGCGCATGCGCAGCGTACTATATAGCATACTGAGGCCTACAGCTCCTCTCTTCTCATGATCCCAGTTCAGCTCTGAGCTAGTGGGCTTTGAAGCTTCAAGCTTCATATGAGGGCACCTTCAGGTGGTAAGTTTTTTTTCACTTGCAGGTTTAGTAGCGCGTTCTATATTCTTATGCAGAACTAATATAGATTTAGAATCGCCATACGAATTCGTTGTTCTAAAATAGAGCGTGTTTGCATAGTACAGGCTGTTACCTCACAGCGTGTAACGTTCTATTACAAGACCACTACTGGTCAGTGTGGTCAGCTGATACACTCACAAATCGTTCGTATCTTTTAGGGTGTCGTTTTCTCGCCCTGTTGTCTTGATTCAACATTTTCACTGCATGAAACCTGATTGGTAAATTGTTTAACGTGTTTTATTACCGAGGGGGGCAAGTAAGATCATGCATGTGAGTTCAATGTGAAATTCCCAAAGGAGAAAAAAAACATCCTGTTGGAGCATGTCGTTAACTCCAAGGCAGAAGCTGGTATGCGTGGAATTGCAGAGCACCAAGACTGCTTTTGGACGCAGATAACCAAAGGGCCTACAATATGCTTTCCAGTCAGTGTTTCTCATATCTGAAAATCCGTGTCAGTACACAAGCGTGTCTTTGGAAGAATTGATGAATTTATTGATGGCATGCGTTTTTTTGGTCATTAGTTATCTTGAGAAGATGATTGTTTTTAAGTATAGCTCATTTAAAATGCCAGATGTGCTGAAAATGGTGTTTGAAAAAAAAGAAAAAGAAAAAAAAAATGTCAGCAAGGTATACATGCATGAGAATGAGAATGTATTTTTGTCTATATGATTATAAATAGTCTTAATTTTTTTACACAAAGATTCAATTTCATTAATAAGGATGAAAGCATCTCTTATTAGTTTTGCTAGAACATCTTATAATAAATGATTTCTTTAGCAGGAAATAAACTAAATTTAATTCTGCTTAAATGAAATGAATATTGAAATGAACAGCATTTCATTTGGCATCATAAAGGCTGGTTTGTGTGTAGGCTGTTCCTCGCTGCATGTGAAGGGTCAGATGTCACAAAGAGGTTTGCGTATCATGTGTTGTAGAGCAGGAACCATTTTCGGTCTCCCCATTTAGGGATTCAAACCCCTAGATATTGTGTTTTGCACAGCCGTGTTATCTTTTCCCTAAAGTGCTGTGCGATTATCATGATAAATGCATCTTGCAGGCGAGACCCTATCAATATTGCCTCTGCTTTTTTCACTGTTTATGGAGTAGTGCAATATTGCTTATAGGGTCTTGACTTTAAGGGTAATCTGCAATTTCAGGAACATTCAAGAATTTCATTGTCCTTTGTCATTTTTATTAAAATGTGCAATGATTTTATGCTGAGGCTCAACAAGATCTCAATCTCTCAGTCAATCTTTTTTTTTTTTTGTGGAGAAAGAATGGGGTTTTGCTGCTCTAAACAATTTCATTTGAAATAAAATAAATAACACCTGTTTAATATTAAAACAAAATGGCCCACAAACATTTCGTTGTGGTTGTAGATAGCTTGCTTTTAGCAGAGTAAACACTTGAGTGAATCATGCACTGTAACAATGATTACATTTAAACCTTGTCTAATATGAATTATGTCATTATGTCAGAGAACATGCTGTCCTTTGCGCAGCCGAAAAATGACTAATTTTAAGCAACACTAATAGACTCGGGCTATACTTTATTTTATTGTGCATTCTAAAGCAGCTTTTTTGCCAGGTCAATGTCTTTAGAAAGAAACATTTTTATTTGTATTCTTTCTGTGTTTTTGATAATACACATTTTGTGCTGATCATGCTGTTACCTTCCCAACCTCTCAGGCCAGGGGAAATAAACAATTCAACACTCATATTTCAAAAGTTACTAATCTCATTGGCTTCTCTATTGGCCATATTTATCTAAAATTGTTAATGTCAAGCCAACTGTTTTGCAGATTTTATGATTTCCAAAAAATACATGCTTGAGTGAAAAACTGACTATTGACTTGGGGTTGTAACGGTACATGTATATCACGGTACGGACATCACGGTTCAGTGCATGCAGTCACACGACAAATACAGTCAGTCACTGGCGATCCACACTCCAATCCAGAAGGGGGCGCTTATGGTAATGCAACACTGTTTGCTACCAGAAAAAGCGCAGAAGAAGAAGAGACGATGATGGTATGTTTACATGTAACCTCTCAACCAGTGTTTCAACTGTGGAAAGATATCAATAAAAGAGCTATTGAATAATATCTCACGTAGCATTACATTTTCCTCAGGCATTTATTTAGTGTAGATAGCAATTAGTTCACTAGAGAAATTAACTCTAGAGAATTGCATTTCGTATATATGCACTATTTACTTAACCTGTTAGTAATGTCTTGATTTATTTAATGTGTTTAAATACATTTGACATGAAAACAAGTTCTGACAGCCACTGTGTAAATTATTATATTTAAAAATGAATTGGAGTGGAAAATTAACTTTATAATTAGATTTAGAAGTTAATGCAAAATCTTCCTTATGTGCAATTTATATGTTTGTTTGTTTTTTGAGTGTTGATTATTAGGTCTATCTAAAAATGAATAGCAACTGAATTTAATAATTTGGACTCTGTTGTCAATTGTAAACGTATGTGTAAGTAAGGGCTCTCTATATAGTTTACAGCATTAACAAAGATATATATATTTTTTTATCCTTGATAAAATTTTATTTATAATTGAATTTATTTAAACCGAGATACACATTTGTTCAAAAAAAAAAAAGTTTAAGAAAAAAAAAGCAATTTTATCTTTTAGTTTGAATTGCTGTACAGCTGTACCGAACCGTGACTTCAAAATCGAGGTAACCGTCATGTTTGTGTACCGTTATACCCTACTATTGACAGCTGAACATATCAACCGAATATCCTTTATTATAATACGTTAAATGCTCAGACGTGGTGCGTTTCAACCAACCATGCAGTTCAACATTAAATCAATGCAAAGCAAATGAAATGCAACATTTCATTATGCGACTGGTTTGTATGAAATTCTAGCTCTCTATGTGGTTTCAAATTGTTATAATTTAGTTAATGTCATCGTGATCCAATAATCAATAGGTTAACCTTGAGTGCGTCTGTGTATGCAGTATTATGTGGAAGCTGTGTAGAGGTCTGAAAAATGGCCATTATGAAAGGGATGGGAAAGCATTTCTTGTATTGAGACTGGCAGGTGCATCAAAGGCTGTTGAATGAGCATTTTATTGTTTAGACCTCCTGAAATAGCTTGCAAGTATTTGGCTATTTAGCAAACAAAACCTTCTAAATAAAAGTTTGTGGTAGAAGAATGAGATTCATGATCTGTTTGTGTGAGCATGTTTTTGATCCCCTTGTTTTCCTCAGTGCTTGCTGTCTGTTGCCTGACACTCTTTCCCTGTTGCACTACTGTGGGAGCTGCAGCTAGCAGTGCAATAATGAAAGGGCATCAGTTCACTGGACCAGACCACCAAACACACACACGTATCCCTTATTTACCAGAAATAACATGCTTCTCCTGCATGGTTTAATGAGCTGAGCCACTAATCTGTCCGTACCTTTGATGTTAGTTTCATTATGATTGGCTTTGTACATTACCAGTCTTCAATAAAAGAAAATAATGCATTAAATAAGTAAATGTGTTTTTTTTCTTCTTTCATTTAAATGCTGTTTAAAAAATATTGCCTGTTTGTGAAATTAAATTGCATTTTATTTTATTTTTTGAATGTGTATGGCAGCAACTCATACAATATTTTATTGTATTTTCAGAGATGTCAGACTATCCATGACAATTTTTACTTGCATTTAACAGTATTTTACCTTGTATAGATATATACATACAGTATATGAGATATGTTATAGTTGCTTGACAATATTTATGATTGCATTTTATTAATTCCCAGTTTTATTCTGATCTTGTATCTCCAAATGCTTGTTGAATATCTACACTCTTTTTATCCACTATATGTGTGTGTGTATGTGTGCGCGTGCATGTTTATAGGATTTATAAGGACACAAATTTGTGTAATGACATGGGTATTACACTGGTATTACAATGTAAACGTGGTTTATGACATTTTCTGAGTCCTCGTAATTAAAATGGCTTGAAAATACTAAAAATGTAAAAATGCATACGCTTTTCTGTGATGGGTAGGTTTAGGGGTTGGGTTAGTGTAGTGGGATATACAATTTGTACAGTTTAAAAACCATTACGCCTATATGGAATGTCCTCATAAAGGTAGACCAACATAAAAATCTTTGGCTTGAAAATGGACAAACCCAGCGATTGGGTTAAATGTTTGCCCAACCAGCTGGGTAGTTTTAGTTAACTCAACTAAAATGTACTTTATTGCTTGCTTAAAATGAACCTAAAATATGTTGGAAATGAACATTTATTAATAAGTTTAATGAAAAATAATTAAACAATAAACATTTATTAAATTGCTTATTAATAAATGTTCACCTTTTGATTAGTATTGTTGCCTCTAGTAATTATGTGTCTGATTTTTAATTTCCAACCCCTTTTAGGTTCATTTTAAGCCGGCCATATAGTATTTTTAAATAACAGATGAGTTGAATAAAACTGCCCAGCACTTTGGGCAAACATTTAACCCAACCGCTGGGTTTGTCCATTTTCAACCCAACTTAGGTTGTTTGTAATAAAGTGTTGTGTGTATGTGAGTGTGTAATTGTGTGTGAAATTAAACGAATAAACACTCTTTTTAAAATGAATTTGCATGAATTTACTGCTAATATGACAAATTATATCTATTTTATCCTTTCTGTATTCCTGAAATTGCCATGAGGATAATTCTGCATTCAAGGTGACTTCCTGAAGGCAAATTTCAGATCCAGTCACTCTGCCCACAGAAGTGGTTTAGCGTAATATTGCGACCACAGACACTTCAATTTCCTGGTCACTCGCACGGTCAGCCCTCGATCACCTCTATGTTGTAACCTAAATGCTTGTCCTCTCTTGAGTACAATGTTCCCCCCCCCCCCCCCCCATAGCTCTTCACTTGACCCTGTGAGGAGTGAGTTTTCATGGCTACCCTATCCATGTGGATACTCAATCCAGCTATTAATTTAATTATGACTAGTGCAATAGAGAGCTTGAGAAATTATGTTTTTGAGCTATTTAAATCATGTGGTTCTCCTTTGGTGCATTATGGCACTGAATCAAGATACGATGACAGCACTGTAATATTGACAACCAGTTAACAGGTTCTCTTTTAATATGTTGAGTAGTAACAATATGTCGACAAACAGCTGCAATTAATGTAGTAGAATGGACAATGAAGTCACATTCAGCGCAATGTATACAGATAGACGTGCCATGCATAATAGGAAGATAATAAAATCAAGGATCTTTAATACAGATTCAGCTCAGTTTAGCTGATAAGTAGCATTATCACGTTTAGAAGGTGACTGACTACTTGCTGAACTACCCAAACCTTGTGTTGTATTATGTCGCCATCTTCTGGTGAGACAAAATAGGATTAACTTCAACCCGCTATGGAAGCCCCTTTCAGCCACACGAGGAAAATATCATGCTTTGGTAAATCTTAATTATGAGATTAAATGGTCGAAATTGTGACATAAGTCATAATTTTTTACTTTTTAAGTAGGACTAGCATGTTTTTCTTATGTGGCGGAAATGGTCTTTCATAACCTGCTGCAGATGCAAGTGTTTTTCAAGCTCAAATAGGCTACTGAAATTAAAATAATAGGTCTATCTTACATTTAAAGATGCTTGACTACTCAAATATATTTCATTGATAAATCACAAACAATTAGATAATGCTTAAGATGGTTCAAAAATGGGCTAAAGCAATATGCATAAAAAAGGTTTAAATATATAGCCTACGTTTTATGAAACTTCTTCTAATTAGGCCTACTATAATATGTTGAGCATCGTGTTGTAATGTTATTTTAAGTGTTAAGCCTTTTCACATATTTGTCTCTTCAAACAGTTTCTGCTAAAATGCAGGTAAAGTGGGACACTGTTAATCATCTAATCAGCTTAATGATCATTATGTGTATATTCTTGCATTACTAAACTCAGTATTAAGATCTTCCTAAACTAGAAAGGGGTGAGCTTTGGTCCTGACATCATTCAGGGGGCGTGTCATATCCACAGATCAATACTATAGAGATCAGTGGCCATACTTCATGTGGACAGCAGTGATGGGAAACACTATGGTAAGTGAAATGACAAAACTTATTGAGGCGAATCATAATTCAAATATTAAAATTTACAAATGGTAAGGAATGAATAAGCCACGGCATCAGTCAGTGAAGAGGTTATAATGGTTGAAATACCCTATAAAAATGCAAAAAAAGTTAATTTAGATAGTTAGGCCTATTTGGTTAGTCTGCATGTTACTGATAACATTTATAGATGCACATTTAATGTTGTACTTAAACTAAAGGTGTTTGAGAACATTTCAAAGCAATTTTTTTTTTTATTAGGCTATGTCTTAATATGTCTGTCTGTAAAGTGCTGTGGAGATTTTTGGCAATTACATAGGCTAATAATTTTATAAAAGAGTAGAACAACTTAGGCTATCACCCTTACAGTTGCAGGCCCTACAGTAAAACTATCAATTCACATTTACATTTATTTGTATGTAAATGTGAACTGAATCATAGTTTATCATTAGAAAAAGTGTACAGCCTGTACTCACCCTTGCAGGCCCTACAGTAAAACTATGATAAATTGATATAAAATCTCCCTCAAACAGCGTAAGAGGCTTTCAGAATCTTCCATTTTTAATGAAAACATTTAGGCGAAAACATGTTGAATTTTTGAATTTCAACCTGAAAAAAAAAAAAAACTTATTTATATAAACAATAAATTGCTTATACAAATAATAGATCCCGCATCAGAATGGGGTGCGTTTCCCGAAAGCATCGTTGGTGAACTATGGTCGTAAGTCCCATTGAACTCTACGGAACTTGCGACCATAGTTCGCTTTGGGAAACGCAGGTGCGTTTCCCAAAGCGAACTATGGTCGTAAGTTCCGTCGTTACCAATAGAGTTCAATGGGACTTGCGACCATGGTTCACCAACGATGCTTTCGGGAAACTCACCCCAGGCTAGTTGTTTCAACGTTTTATTAAAGGGATAGTTCACCCAAAAATGAAAATTGTGTCATCATTTAGGCCTACTCACCCTCAAGTTGTTCTAAACCTGTATACATTTCTTTGTTCTGCTGAACACAAAGAAATATATCTGGAAGAACATATTAACCAAGCAAATCTCGCCCCCGCTGACTACCATAGTACCATACCATTCGCCCCCCATGGAAGTCAACGGGGGGCGAAATCTGCTTGGTTACAAACTTTCTTCAAAATATCTTCCTTTGTGTTCAGCAGAACAAAGAAATGTATACAGGTATAGAACAACTCGAGGGTGAGTAAATGATGACACAATTTTCATTTTTGAGCGAACTACCCCTTTAACAAATTGTAATAATTAACTGTCAGTTTAACTAAATAATTATTTCAAAACAGTAGTTTTTAATTTGGTAATACAGAAGTTCAAAGTTTTGTTATTGGAGCTTACTGTATTCCAATATGTAGCGGTTAGTCAGTTACCTCACTTTCCGTCTCACGTTTCATAGCGATATTCCCTTCTTCTCAATCTACATGCAGCACTTGTCAAGACTGTAGCTAAATACTGCCCCCATTTGGATGCTGTGTGTCATCTTTCATTTGGAAAAAGAAATAAATGACACTTGCCATCACCTTCAAAGGTAATAGCAATGGTCATTTCAGAGTATAAACCTTCATACAGTTTAGATAGTGTGCAGTATTTATAATTTAAGATCTTAATACTGTACGATTGACAGGGTTCAGAAATTATTCACATGCATAATTTTTTAAATTGTATGGATATTTAAACCATTATATTTGTTATTTTAAATGAAATAAAAACTTAAATACCTATGTTTTCAAAAAAATTTATTTACGCTTTCACCAAATTATGTACATATTGGGTCATATACAGTATGAGGGGAAAAACAACTACTGGGAATTACACTTATATAGAAAACAGAAACAGTCATTTCATATCTTTCCCACATGTGCCCAAAAACAGTATTAAACAGTTATTGTTCCATTTATCATCCAACCTAAATATAAATAATACAAACACACAATTTTTTGGCCCAAAATCCTGGTTTGTAATGTAATTTTATTCCCTTATGTGCAAAAAGACAAATTCCAATTATAAGAAATCTAGTAAAACAATCCTTTTCGTCTTTTTTTTGTCTGTGATGTGCATTTTGTGGGTGAATTTTGTCTCAGAAACAGATGTGAAAAAGTGACAAAATTGCAACACGCATATAAGAGTTTGACCAATAAATGTAAAACTTTGAAGAAACTGAAAGTTTAAATATAGAGAGGGTTTCACAGCATGTGTGAGTGGAGTTCTCAGTTGTACAGTGTTCTCACTACGATAATGTAGCGGCATCATCAGAGCTCGTCATGGTGCACGGGATCACTGCTGGGCTGAATAAAAACCCCCTCCATCACTTTCCAGTAGTTATGCTGATTGGGTGAGGGCATTCCATGGACCTCACGCTGGCCTCTGATTGGATGACCATACTGCTCTCCGGTAACACTGAGGAAAACCTCAGTGCCGACGTGTTTAAATCGCACCGCGTCGTCACGTTCCCAGTATGTTTCGCCGCACTGAACGGTCCATACATCTAAATCATCTCCTTCTCCGTTTTCGCCAAACGCACTCACTTCCTGTAAACACAAAACAGTTATGCGTTATGCTCTACAGTTATAATGGAAATATAATTCAAATCAAGCCACCTGAACATGTAGGTTAAAGGTGCAGTAAGTGATTTCTGAAAGTGGATCAGACAGAACACCAAAACACACTTCGGCAGTAAGGGGTGTGTCCACTCATTATGGGGGAGGTGCCTGTGTTGCATAGCATGTTCATGAATTTGGGGGTGGAGCTATCAAGATATGGGTGTGATCCTTTTGGGTAGGGGTGTGTTTGTTTTGGTGATTTCAAATCACTTACTACACCTTTAAGTTAGGAGAGTATATTGTGTGGGTCTACCTGGTTGTTAGACAGCGGGGAGCTAAAGTGATGCGAGTGTAGGTTGCGTCCGGTCTTCATGTGTGTAATTCGGATGGCCTGTCCGCATCGAATGGGCACCCCGCGCTGACAAACGCTGTCTGGTTTCCCACGGATACGCCAGTAGCTGTTGGCATCGTCGGCTGAATCCACGCCTGTCACTGATTGCTGGCCACTACCTGCAGAGTATCGTGTGAACAATGTTTGGTCGATTTGAGGATGTATGTATACAGTACATCTCAATTGACTCTCTATTCATTTACCACTCTATTTACATAGTACTCAGAGAATGTAATTGTACCTTTTTATAATACATTTAAAAACAAACAAACATGATATTAACATATAGTTCATAAATAGTTATCAAATATCACAAAAACATTTTATGTATTTACATTCATTTTTTTGTTATATTATAATTAGTTATTGTTAGAATTATAAGTTACAGAAGTTTTATTAACAGTATCATATCTTGAATCAATTATAAAAAAAATTTCTAAATATCTGGATCCGCCAGAGATTAGAATAATTAATTAATATTATTTTTCATTATTATTCAGCGTGGGCTATTTTGGTCAATTTCTGTATAGACACATATAGATAATTATACATTTTTATTTATATACATTTTTAATTGTACAGAATTATACACAAATTTCAACATTTTTACCTAAAGAACTGCTAAAATATCTGGATCCACTGAGTGAAATATCAATTTATTATGAATAATTTCTATTATTATTATTATTATTAATAATAATTTATATATATTTTTTATTATCCAATGTGCAGGTATTCTGTTTTTTTTTTTTTTTTTTTAGATACATATAGAAAATTATGCAAACATTTTACCTAAAGAACTGCTAAAATATCTGGATCCGCTGAGTAAAATATAAATGTATTTTATTTAACCTTTACTTAACCAGAATAAAAAAACTCTTTATTTTTATCTCTTTATGTATAATCTCTTTTGCAAGAGGGCCTGGATTACTATTGTTTATATAATTTATATAATTAATAATTATAATAATAATAATAATAATAATAATTAATTAATATTATTTTTCATTATTATTTTGGTCTATTTTGGTCAATTTCTGTATAGACACATATATATAATTATACATTTTAATTTATATAAATTTGAATTATACATAATTATACACAATTTCAACATTTTTACCTAAAGAACTGCTAAAATATCTGGATCCACTGATATATATATATATATATATATATATATATATATATATATATATATATATACACACACACACACACACACACACACACACACACACACACACACTTGAATACATTATATATAGAAGAAGTCTTAGCTAAAAGTTAAATTTCAATGAACATTTCTAACTTTGGATACAGTTACAGTTAATTTGCCAGATATTAGCCCTATAGCGGGGCATGTTGTCACAAGATATGTTTTGTTAATAGTACAATTTTAAAACATGTAAAAAAGAAAAGCAAACCAACATTATAAAATAATCACGTAACTTCAGACTAAGGAACTCAAGCCACTCGAAGGAATACCACAGTATTACCATGGCAGCTTTGTTTTAGTATATTGTAGTGCACCTGTCGTCATGATTACATGCATCCTTCAGCTAAACATAATATCATAAAACGCAAAAATAAAACCACTGGGAGCTGAATGAGAGTCTATAAAAGGCTTTCGTTAAGGCAGATACAGTATTTACTGATCACTGACGGGAAATATTACTAGTCATCATTAGCTTCCTGGCTAATGCATGCATGCACCAGCTGCTATTGCACTAAGCACAATAATATAATCAATATAAGTGAAATAAAAGATTAAAAAGGGGAGGTTAAATGGTCGGCTACAACATAAGCATCCTCTGTGGGCTGCGTTAACCAAATTGTTAAAGTTCATCCTCATACTGATAATCCACAGTTATACCTGATCCGTATTTGACATCATGCGAGTGAAGTCTGACGCTGTGCCGTGTGTTCATCAGCTTGACCAGAGATCCGCATGTCACGTAACTGGAGTCCAAGTCACGAGCGCCGCATTGGACAAACATGAAACATACTAAAATGAAATCCAGAAAGACGGACAGAACTCTTAATGGTCCCATTGTTACAGCTAGTGTCTATGTACATCACAGAAAAATGGATACGGAGAGCCCCATTCAAACGCTGACACGCTTTCTAACCAATCGCATCATGACAAGTCCGAAAACAAGGAAGTGATCCGCGCGCACACTCGGAAATCAGTGATTGGTCGAGGATGATGTGACGTCTCAAAATAATAATGAAGGTTACATTATACAGTACTTAACAAATACATCTGAAAGTACTTCATAATATTTATGTTAGTAACTATACTTTATCAGAATTTATGGATATTAATGAAAAATGTTCATTTTGTTCAGATCAGCCAGAAAGAATTCTACATCTTTTTTGTGTTACCATTCCAAAAAATTCTGGGAAGATTTGTCTATTCATATTCTACAGAAGTCTGGTTATAATTGTGAATTAACATCCAAAGATGCCATATTATATTTTGAATCAAAAATCCATCTGTTAATTTTATGATGAATCTTATGATTTTATTGGGTAAATTTAATATTCATAAAAGTAAAAGAAATAATTCTAAACCCTGTTTGAAGGTCTTTATGATTGATTTTCATTTTTATGTTGAGTGTCTCCAATATATTGATAACAAAAATGTAGAGATACACTTTTATTCGTCAAAGAATTGAAGTTACTTGAAAATTTAACTGGTATTTTCTTTTTCTTTCTTTCTTTCTTTCTTTCTTTCTTTCTTTCTTTCTTTCTTTCTTTCTTTCTTTCTTTCTTTCTTTCTTTCTTTCTTTCTTTCTTTATTTTTATATATATTTTTAAAATTATTTATTTATTGTATTTATTTTCTTGTACAATGTAAACCCATTTCTTTAAATGCAGTATCTTTTTGGATGTCATGTTAAAAGTGTAATTGTTCTATGTTATGTCTTAATGTCTAATAATAAAAAAATATATATATATACAGTACTTAACGGATCATTAATTCACATTTAATTAGTTATAAGTATCACAAATATTTTATTCATGTATTTGACTCATGGATATTTACACATAATTGTTATAAGTTACTATTGTAAGTTATATTAATGGCATCATATCAAGAATCAATTATGCAAAATGTTTTTTTCCCTAAAGAACTGCTAAAATATATGTAGTTAAATATCAGTTTATTGTTGTTGTTGTTGTTGTTGTTAATCCAAGGTGGATTTAGCTTGTTTTGATCAGTTTATGTAGGCTACATATTGCCTACTTTGAAGTCTTTCAATTCAATTAGGTCTAACATTTCCAATGTTAGACACACATCCTTGTTTAAACTACTTTGTGGGGTCCACTAAGCTAGTAAGATGAGGAATTTATAACATTATGGGGTCCTTTAGTCGGACCCCACAAAGACAACATATTAAAAGTCATATATTTTATTTGACCAAATCTTAAAAGTCACTATAGTATAGCCCTTCCCTACACCTAAACCTACCCGTCACAGGAACCTAACGTAATTTTAACATTTTTATATATATAAAAATGTTTCTTAAGTTTCTTATATATATATAAAGGATGTTTTAAGTTTCTATTAGAACATTCTGTATCTTTTGTACTTTGTGGGGTCACACACACACACACACACACACACACACACACACACACACACACACACACACATATATATATATATATATATATATATATACCAACATGCACTGTAACACAAATTTCAACAACAATTACTGGAGTAATTGTTGTAAAGAGACCTGCACTGTAAAAAATGACCGTGATTTTAACAGTAAAAGACTGTAAAAATGCTGCGGTGAAAAACTGTCAATTGGTTTACAGAAAGTTTCCGTACTATATATGGTGAATAACTGTAATAGATCTAACGGTACATTTAATGTAATTTTATGGTAAAATACCGTTAAATTCACAGTTTTTGGAAGTGAAAAATAACAATTCATTGTAAAATTGTAAAACAGTGAAAAACCGTAAATTGACATTCCCACAATTCCCTGCGTGACACTTCACATTTGATATATTTTCGTTGAAATAACTCTGTTTCTTCTTAGTTTTTCTCATTTTTTTCTAATCAGTTATGTACATTAGGGTTTGTTACATCTAATGTTGTTAAATTAATGTTTATTGCATTTTTAAAATTTCATGCATGTTACCATGATGGTGTTTAGTGTGTGTGTGAATGACACTGTGTGCACCTTCTATATGTTAGTGTTGTCCTCTTCAGCTTGTGGAACTTTGATTCATCATGTGACTCTTATCACCACTGTGTTTGGTGACTGTCAGTGTATTATAAAGGTAGAAAACAGATATTAGTACTTCATCAGGTTGGTAAATTAACATTATATCAGTTAATGAAATATGTTATTTTACCGTAAATTTAACAGATTTTTTTTTTACGTTGCTACTGTATTTTTTACGGTAAAGTTCTGGCAACCACAGCTGCCGTTTTTTTACCGTAAATTTTACTGGGAATTTTTCTACAGTGTGCAGTTTCTTTTTAATCAATTGTGAAATTTACCAGCAGTTTTGGAGTGAAAATGGTTTCTACACATTTTTTTTTTTTCAGCGTGTGACAACTGATATCAATGTGATAACCTGCACAGTTCAACTATTTGGTTAAAATGTACCGGATAGTTTGTTTTTATTGTATTTTATTGTTTTTATTATATTTCCCTTTGCTTAGCCAAAGACTGTAAATTGTAGTCATAATTTAAGAGTACTTTTGAACTAGTTGTTTGAAACCAACAGTACATAAGCACTACAAATCAAGAATTTTTGCAATTGGACTTTAGCCTCAAAACAGAGAAACTGAGATATAGCACTCATGACAGCTGTGTGACAACTAGCCCCGGTCTCCACTACAGCTTATTAAAGAATCAATTTCCACAAGGTGGCCTGTTCCACTGCTATGTAAGAAATCACTGTCAAGTGAAATTAAGCGCATGTTTATTTTACAAGGATTAGTCAGGCGGTTTATTTGTTTTCAGAGATCATGATTTTCCTGATGTTCAGCCTGTCAGTGATCCAAGCTTCACTCTCAGAAAAGGTCCAAAAGCTGTTGGATGGTGCCACTTTGCATTTCAGTATCTCAAAGGTACATATTGGTACCAAAAGTGTACATATTAGTACCTAAATGGTACGTATTAGAACTTTTTTAAAGGGTGCAGTGCCAGATTTTATACCATTTCTTTTCTGAGAGTTCAGTTGAATCCAAATCTTTGTCCCTCGTTTTTTTTTTATTATAAGAGCCATAGGCATTTTGTGTGTAACAAAAGCTAGACGTGAATTAAAAAACAGAAACAAAACATATTTCTATAGTTTCAGTGTTTTTAAGTGGAACATTTCAGCTTTCTGAATGTCATTTAACTCCCACTGTTTCCAGTAATCTGTTTTGTGTTCTTCTAACACATAATCTAAGTGATGCCATGTTATTGTTACGCTGTTATGTCAGGTGGCTGAATTAGAAACGCTTCAAGAACCAAAGATCATAAACATGATACTCTCTCTCTCCCATTCTCTCTCTCTCTCTCTCTTTGTGATGTTTTCCATATTTCTACACAAGGTTACGTGTCTTGGGAAAACATCCAAAAGCCTCCATAGACACGTAAGCAAAGTCACACCTGCTGCCTTAAGTCTGTGTACAAGGATATCATTCAGTTTACATTCATAACTTTGAGAGCAGCAAAATCCTGGCTCTGGTGAGTATGCCTATAACCTCAGAGATAACATGAAGTTTGAGATTTAATAATTAATATCTAAATTAAAAAACATAAATGTTTGCAATCTCTTTATTTCTCAAAATACCACATAGCCTATTTTTATCCAGTCTCTATTATTTCTAACACAAGGATGCATTTGAATATTAAGGAGTAGTTCATGTGAAATATTAAAATGAGGTATAGGCTACTTTGAGTATGGGAAATTCAAAAGTATATTATCTATGTATAAAAATTACTCTTAGAAAAAAAAGATTCAATAGGGTTCAAAATAAAACTAATTTTAATACATATGCTACATCATGAAGAAAAAGTTTTTAAAAAGTAAAAAAATAAATAAATCAAAACTTCATCAAATATACTTTATACACACACACACACACACCAGGAAGATGCGAAACTACAATTTATTTGTACATGTGGCGTTGTTTTATTCACATCCTGTAGAGGGCGCTGCAACTCCGGAAAAGGAAATTGCATTTTATGTCTTCAGTCGGTCATTCGGTGTTTGGATACACTGTAAAGAGGGACTAATGGAAAAAACCTCGCAATAAAATGGGTAAGCGATTACTGCATTATTTCTGCCAGCTAGGCGTAGCCTATATTACAAAACAGAATTCGTCCCTCTGAAATTATAAGACATGTGTTTGATTCTTATAATTCCGGCTATCAATGGATTAAAGGGAGTTCATCTATAACCAATATGTTGTCTGGCTGTGTAGATCTGTAGATGCGATTATATCTACCGTATGTGATCATGGGTAGGCAGTGGCAGCTGTTCGTGTTAACACAGATGAATTAGTGAATAAGACTTATGCATGTCTTATTCAGCAGCCGGTGATTGGTAAGGAGCTTTCCCGCAGCTGAGACTCGGGTTTAAACAGACAGTTTCGTTTTTTCTTTAAACATATGTTGGAATGACGTGTCTCTGAGTTCCGAAAAATTAATTTTGACGCGTTGATTCATACTAGAACCGCTTCCTGTTGCGTGAATGATGATTCGTTCTTTCATCTTATGACTCCACTGTGGCTTAATCCTGTCTGTGGAAGAAATCTCCTTTTTTAGAGGTCGATAATCGGTTTTATAGATTTTTATTTACGGACATTCACATTTAACCTGTTATCAATATCAATTCTGAATTGGATCACCGTTTGATGAGTCTCTAAAGAATAACACACACATAAAAAAAGGTAAAGCAACTTATTTAATTAATTGGTTTTATAATTACTCACCATTTTAATGTAAAATAAATAGTACAAAATTACAGCAATTAATTTTCAAGTGAGATGATGAAAATAAATGTGTGATCTTAGATCAAAGATCAAAAAATATTAGCATAAATAAAATGTATTAGGTTAATAATAATTGATAATATTTAGTCTAATGTTCCTTTAGTTATTATTGTGAAAAAGTAAAAATAAAATGTATTAAAATTCTGTTTAGCATAAAAATAATCATTATAATAATTCAGCAATTAATTTTTTAAGTATGAATATCTTTACAATTAGACAGCCTAAAACAAATATGAAAATACATTTTTGTCCTTTTTAGATCAGGCAAAACTATTTAATACACAAGTAGCAACAATTATTATTATTTATAAAATAATTAAATTGTGTAGTGAAGTCTAAAGATCCATTATTATGTCAAAAACAGAATTCTTTTTATTTTAATTTATTGTATTCATCATAATCAGTGTTGGGTGTAACTTAAGTTACATAATCAGATTACCTTTTTCAAGTAACTAGTAAAGTAATGCATTACTTTTTCAATTTACAACAAAATATCTAAGTTACTTTTTAACTCAAGTTACTTTGTTTTCACATTTATTGACTGACAGCTCTCCTGTCCTCATGTTGAGAGATATAGGGTGAGTGTTGTGTGCGAACGTTATGGTAGTTCTAGGTGAGAAAAAGTAATGCAAAAGTTTCATAACACATTACTTTTCATAAAAAGTAACTAAGTAACCCAATTAGTTACTTTTTAGGTAGTAACGCAATATTGTAATGCATTACTTTTAATAGTAAATTTCCCCAACACTGTTAATAAAAAAAGCAATATTGTTCGATCTTTAGTGTTTTTCTTTCTCATCAGCAAGGCGAGGAGAAGATGCCTCAACCCAAGGTGAAGCTGGTGGTGACAGGAGATGATTTCGGCTACTGCGAGAGAAGAAATCAAGGAATTGTGGATTGCTTCAGAGCTGGTGCGATCTCCAATGTCTCTCTTCTGGTGAATGCAGTCTCAGCGAAGCATGCGGCAGAGCTGGCCAAAAGGTACAGCAGCTGATTTCTAACTACGTTTGTTTGAAGCAGATAAATATGAAAATATGATATCAGTCTGAGTACTATGACACTTGACATACTTCCTTATGACATGTGAGCCTGTTGAACTTATTGCGTAAGATAAGAGTAGGCCTACATTTCATTCATTGATTCAGTTTATTCACTATAGATTTAAAAAATGGTAATAAAATATGACAAGATCTCAGAGTTAAACTGTGTCAGAAAAAATAATCTTAGTTATGTCAGATAACACTTAAGAACACATTGTCAGGTCATGAACTATAGTGTCCTGCACCCACTAGTAAAACCGTGTGTACAGTACAGTCCAAAAGTTTGGAACCACTAAGATTTTTAATGTTTTTAAAAGAAGTTTCGTCTGCTCACCAAGGCTACATTTATTTAATTAAAAATACAATAAAAACAGTAATATTGTGAAATATTATTACAATTTAAAATAACTGTTTTCTATTTGAATATATTTCACAAAGTAATTTATTCCTGTGATGCAAAGCTGAATTTTCAGCATCATTACTCCAGTCTTCAGTGTCACATGATCCTTCAGAAATCATTCTAATATGCTGATCTGCTGCTCAAGAAACATTTAATGTGTACAGTTGTACAAAATATTTGTGTACAATATTTTTTTTCAGGATTATTTGATGAATAGAAAGTTCAAAAGAACAGTGTTTATCTGAAATCTAATCTTTTGTAACATTATAAATGTCTTTACTGCCACTTTTGATTGATTTAATGCATCCTTGCTGAATAAAAGAATTCATTTCTTTCATTTCTTTTCAAAAAAAATAAAAATAAAAATTCTTACTGACCCCAAACTTTTGAACGGTAGTGTATAATGCTACAGAAGCTTTGTATTTCAGATAAATGCTGTTCTTTTGAACTTTCTATTCATCAAGGAATCCTGAAAAAAAAAAGTACACAACTGTTTTCAACATTGAAAATAATCATAATTTTTTCTTGAGCAGCAAATCAGCATATTAGAATGATTTCTGAAGGATCATGTGACACTGAAGACTGGAGTAACGATGCTGAAAATTCAGCTTTGCCATCACAGGAATAAATTACTTTGTCATATATATTTAAATAGTACACAGTTATTTTAAATTGTAATAATATTTCACAATATTACTGTTTTTTACTGTATTTTTAATTAAATAAATGTAGCCTTGGTGAGCAGACGAAACTTCTTTTAAAAACATTAAAAATCTTAGTGGTTCCAATCTTTTGGACTGTACTGTATGTATATATATATATATATATATATGTGTGTGTGTATATTACAAAAAAAATAAATTAAATAAAAGTTTGATTAAAATGGAAAATAAAAACCAAAAATATTTCAAAATCTTATTCAAATCTATAATAGTGTCTCAGTGATGCTAAAATAACACTGTTTCTCATTGCACAGGTATCACATCCCCATTGGACTCCATGCAAATCTCTCAGAGGGTCTTCCAGTGTCTCAGGAACTGAAGGGCTCAACAATCCTCAACAAGGATGGGTTCTTCCATGGGAAGATGGGCTTCAGGGAAGTTTTGCAGAGTGGCCAGCTCAAGATGTCAGAGGTACACAGGAACACACACCCATGTCCAACTGAAAGTCATATGGGAGTAAATTTAAATCTACATGACACTGAATGCTACGTGAGATATTATTCTCAAGCTTTTTTATTGATGTCTCTCCGCGGTTGAAACACTGGTTGAGTGATTACACGTAAACATATCTATGCATAGATCGTCTGTTCTTCTTCTTTTGCGCTTTTTCCTGTTGTGGCGGTTAGCAAGCAGTGTTGCGTTACAGTGCGCCCCCTTCTGGATTGGAGTGTGAATTGCCTGTGACTGACTGTATTTGTCGTTTGACTGTATGCACCGAATACATGTACCGTTACACCCCTAATACTTTTAAATTTGAAGACACACAATTGGATTCGTTTCGAACTATTTTCTTTGCTGAAATAGAGCAAAAACAGACATTATTCTATTTAAAAAAAAATAGTCTAAAATGTAAGTTACCTAATATTTTTTTGAACTGTTAAATCATCACATTTGCAATCATGCTGATATTCGGAAAAACGGCACTCTTGCTTGTGTGGTATTGCTTAACTATATCCATTAAAGGCCTAAAGCCTCTTCTGTTGAGAGACCTGTTTCAAGTGAAATGGATGAAACACACCAAAGGTGTGTCAAAGGTTGCTCAAAGTAGAACATTTGAGAACTTTATTATCTTGATCATATGAGATGTTATGACACTATTTACTCTTCAAACTCAAGTTTAAAGCAGCAGGTATGCAAAATATCTACTGCTATGTAATCAACCTAATCGGTGGTAAATTAAAAAGAGAGAACAACAAATACCAATAAAGACAAATAAAAATTAAGAAGGGTCGTATCATAATTTTATAAATTTTTTTTTTCTGAAGCTCACTAATGTTAGTCAAGAGGGTTTGCACCCAAAACAGATATTATAATTTTACATCATTTACCATTTCCACCTTCTCTCTGACCCTTTTTATTAGACAGCTTTATTAATAAAGCTTAGTTTCAATAGATGGTGTCTGACTGTAGATGAAGTTTTTCAGTATGTTTTCATTACAAACAAAGCCCATTTTTCATAATATAATCTCTTTTAAATGTACTCTATGAAACCATTTTAAAGTTTCAGACTTCAGAGCCAAGCAAAGCATTATGATTTAAAACACGTTTGTCTGATTCTTTTTACCCTGTGTTGTTTTGTCTGTTTAAAAGGTGGAGGTGGAGCTCAGAGCCCAGGTAAATCTTTTTTGTGAACTGGTTGGCCACATGCCCTACCATATGGACGGCCACCAGCATGTGCACGTGTTGCCAGGTAACAGTGGGTTTGTTTGAACAACCTTTTCACCATATAATAGCTGTCAATCCGTAATATGCTGATTCGCTGCTCAAGAAACATTCCTTATTATTATCAATGTTAAAAACAGTTGTGCTATTTTTGTGGAAACCGTAATACATTTTTTTCAGTATTCTTTGATGAATACAAAGTTCAAAAGAACAGCATTTATTAGACTCCTTTTGTAACATTTTAAATGCTTTTACTGTCACTTTTAATCAGTTTAATGTTCCCTTGTTAAATACAAGTATTAAGTTTCATTGTTACATTCTCCTTTTCATATTTGACTTTTTCCCCATTGTTTTCAGAGGTGCGAGAGGTGTTTGCCCAAGTTCTCTCTGATTTTGGGATCACCTATACACGAGTCCCCATAGAACCTGGTCTTAAATTTTGCACCTTCCTCCCGCCCCATCTGCGAGAGTTCAACTCGCAGGTTGAAAAAGACGCCCTTGACTCTATCGAGGTCTTTCACCGACACGGAATTAGGTTTGTGAGGCAACATTTTAAATGGTTTAATATTTTAGAAAATATTTTTTAAAAATTTGTCTTCAATATCCTTGTATAGTTATCAGGACAGGTTTGACACTACAGGCCCTATCATACACCCGGCACTATGCGACGCCAGGCGCAATGCAGTTATCATTTTCACGTCCAGCGCCACATTGTTTAAATAGAAAATGCACTCGCGCCCATCTGTTCGCCCATGGGTGTGCTAGTCTGAAAACTAGGTGTGTTCAGGCACGTTGCTATTTTAAGGCAACTGAAAATGACAATTTTTTTATTTAAAGGTGCCCTAGAATCAAAAATTGAATTTATCTTGGCATAGTTGAATAACAAGAGTTCAGTACAAGGAAATGACATACAGTGAGTCTCAAACTCCATTGTTTCCTCCTTCTTATGTAAATCTCATTTGTTTAAAAGACCTCCGAAGAACAGGCGAATCTCAACATAACACCGACTGTTACGTAACAATCGGGATCATTAATATGTACGCCCCCAATATTTGCATATGCCAGCCCATGTTCAAAGCATTAGACAAGGGCAGCCAGTATTAATGTCTGGAACTGTGCACAGCTGAATCATCAGACTAGGTAAGCAAGCAAGAACAACAACAGCGAAAAATGGCAGATGGAGCAATAATAACTGACATGATCCATGATTACATGATATTTTTAGTGATATTTGTAAATTGTCTTTCTAAATGTTTCGTTAGCATGTTGCTAATGTACTGTTAAATGTGGTTAAAGTTACCATAGTTTATTACTGTATTCACGGAGACAAAAGCCGTCGCTATTTTCATTTTTAAACACTTGCAGTCTGTATAATGCATAAACACATCTTCATTCTTTATAAATCTCTCCAACAGTGTGTAATGTTAGCCCGTTAGCCACGGAGCACAGCCTCAAACTCATTCAGAATCAAATGTAAACATCCAAATAAATACTATACTCACATACATGAAGTATGCATGACGAACATCTTGTAAAGAACCCTTTTAGGGTTATATTAGCTGTGTGAACTTTGTAAATGCACTGTATTATAGTCGAGAGCTCGGGGGGGCAGGGAGCGCGCGATTTAAAGGGGCCGCATCCTGAATCAGTGCATAGTTAATGATGCCCTAAAATAGGCAAAAATTTAAAAAAATCTATGGGGTATTTTGAGCTGAAACTTCACAGACACATTCAGGGGACACATTAGACTTATATTACATCTTGTAAAAACTGGTTCTAGGACACCTTTAAAGGATGCGTTAGTAATATGCACCTATAGGCACATACGCTCTGCTTGTTACACACAGGGACGCGCTGCAGCACGCAAACATTTTATTCATACTTTTTTTTTTGTTTGAGAACAGAAGAACACCTTATATAACAGAAAAGGAACAAAACAGTATAAGTATAACAACGTTTGTCATATATTACATATAAACCTTAAGTCATTTCACCAGTACATTATATCAGTAAACATTTATATACACTTACAAATACAATTATCTAAACCACAGAGGAACTTGTTATTTCCTCCGTTTGTTCTCAAAGATTTGCATTTGCAGCCAAAGTATATATGTGAGTCTTTCCAGTTCTCTAACCTCTGTTACTATTTGGAACCAGTCTTCTTTCGTAGGTGGGTCTTCCTTGTACCATTTCCTGGTTATTGCCTTTTTACTTGTTGCCAGTAAAATCTTAAAGGGTTAGTTCACCCAAAAATTAAAATTCTGTCATTAATCACACCCGTAAGACCACAAGGCATGTATCAAATTGCCAAAGTCATGTGATTTCAGTAAACGAGACTTCGTTACATCATAAGTGTTTCGAAAAGTTTCGAAATTTCAATGGTTGACCACTGGGGGGCGTGACTTTGATACATGCTCTGAAACACTGATTCGAAACAAAAGATTCGTAAAACTTCGAAGCTTCATGAAGCAGTGTTTTGAAATCGCCCATCACTAGATATTGTTGAATAAAGTCGCTATTTTGTTTTTTTTGGCACACAAAAAGTATTCTCGTCACTTCATAACATTAAGGTTGAACCACTGTAGTCACATGAACTGTTTTAAATATGTCTTTAGTAGCTTTTTGGGCATTTGAAAGTGTTAATTATCTTGCTGGCAATGGAGGCCTCACTGAGCCATCGGATTTTATCAAAAATATCTTAATTTGTGTTCTGAAGATGAACGAAGGTCTTACAAGTGTGAAACGACATGAGGGTGAGTAATTAATGACAGAATTTTCATTTTTGGGTGAACTAACCCTTTAAATAAATATTTGTCATCTTTTCCAACCTCATCTGGAATATCTCCCAAATATAGAACAGAAAATGATTTTGGTATATGTAGAGTGAAAATACTATTAATAATAGACAATACAACCTCCCAAAAACTATTCACCTTTGTACATGGCCAAAAATATGTGTATGATGGGCTTTTTCTACCCCACAGTTCCTCCAGCATGGGTGAGAGGTTCTCGTTTGTAATTCTTTAAGTTTTGGTGTGTTAAAAAAGCTAGTCGATCACACAAACATTTAAAAATATTAAAAATAAAAGAGAAGCATTTAGTCTTCCCGCTTTCAAATTCCGCTAGGTAAATAGCGAATCCGCCATGATGCGAGCGCACCAGGCTTTTAAAGGGAATGGGAGATGACGCTCTGATTGGTTTAATGCACGTTACACCCAAAACACACTCATGATTCATTAAGAGACTAGGTACAACCTTTTTGACCATGCGCCTGGAGCACTGGCCATTTTTTCCATTGTTAAACTAGCAAAAGAGGATTCGGACACGCCCTAAGTGCACTTGCACCATGCACCTCAGATCATGTGCTTAGATAGGGCCTTACATTTTGTCTGTCTATAAATAGTCAATTTTGTCCTTCATAAGCAGGCACGGTATAAACAAAATATGCATTTAATGAGTTTTCCACTTTATATTCATCTATCCTCAGGTGGCCTGATGTATACCTGGGCCTAAGCACCATGGGTAAGAACATGTCTGTGCCCAACCTGAAACGTGCTTTGGGCTTCACGCTGGAAGCTTCACTGGATGACGGTGTGACTTCCCCATTGATTCTGACGCAGTCCGACGACGCAGCGACCGACTTCTATCGACCAGTTACAGCAGAGCTTATGGTGCATCCGGGATATCCGAGTCAACCTCACCAGGGTGGATGTGGAGAAGGACCAGATGACTTCTCACAGTCCGCAGACAGACTACACGAGCTGAATACTTTGAGGGACCCTTTGGTGCTTCACTACTACAGGCAACAGGGGATCCACCTCTGTGCCTTTAAAGACTTTTAAACACTTTTAAACACATCTGAGGCATTTCAAACAGAATAGGAAATAAGATCATAACCCATACCTCAAAAGGTGGATTAGTTCTATTACAGTCTGAATGCTTGGTTTGGGCAGAAAATCAGCATTCAGTTACTTTGTGCTGCTTCTAAAGCCCATACTAAACAAAATTTGAAGCTGCTACCTGTTAAAGTACAGCCAAAACAACTGTAATACTGTAATTTCACCCAAGTTACTATAAGATTGACTTGTTTTTAAATTATTTTAGAAGTTTTTTTTTTTTAATGGAGAGCTGCTCCAGGCCAGATCTTATAATATGAAGGTGCCATTTTAATTGGCTTTGATCCAAAAACTTTTGCCTCATTTAAGCAGCAATTTCTCTCAAATATTGCAGAGGATTGTAAAATCCAATAGCAATCTGTATTTATTACTGTAACGTACTATATTATGAAGATTTTAACATGTAGCAATTACTTTATATTTAAAAATCAATGGTATTTTTAAGGAACAATGTTTTTAATGAATGTATTTATGATATTTTTATGAACTTGAATTAAAAGCAGAGTACCGTTTACTCTGGATTTTTTTTCTGAAACTTGAAAGTATTATGCTTTAGCATTGAAAGTAAAAACAGCACACTAATTTTGCACTTAATATCTTGTACTAGTGATTAACACTAGAACATTACATAAAGGATAAACATTTAGATCAGCTAATGGCACCAAAGAAATACATGTGCATGTGTATGTATTTGAACACTGAGCATCCATCCTATTGAAACTCATTCAGAACTAGGTCAAAATAGCCTTTATTTGGAGAGTTCAACCTTTTGTCACATATTAGGATTAACATGTTTATAACCTGTGTATATTAAATTCAGGCCATTGATGGCATTTCAGATTAAGCTGTAATTGAAGCAACAGTTCGGACTTTAAGTAGTAGTCTTCATAAATATATAGTTTACTAATGCTAATATATTCAGGTTAAACAATCGCCGAACTCTTTAGTTAGAATTTGATTTCATCACACAGTTCCGTAATGCTCTTTTAAACTGGGGCATCCCAGAAAAAACATTTTGATTGGTTGAATTTAATAGGAAATCCCTGACCAGTCTGTAGATTAGCACACCCAAAGCAACAAAGTGAATTTAGCCAATGTTTGAGTATAACAGTATCCCCTGTGCTTGGTCTTCCTCTTTTATTTCAGTACACAAAATGGAGCGTTTTTAAAGTCTGCATGAAAATAAGCCTTTAAGAAGAAAAGAAAAAAAATGACATTGAGAAGAGAGCAAGGGGCTTATTTGAGGCATACCGCAAGAGACTTCACCCGAATGCATAAGCAAAGATTACTTAAATATCTTGAACTAAAGAAAGCCCAAAGAACCTCGTCAATTTTGCATTATAAAGTTAAACTCTTAAGATGGAATTTGACAGATTGAATAATATAGTTTAAAGAAAATGTAGAGAATGTTCTAGAAAACTCACGGTCAACTACTGTGTTTATTCTGTGTTGGGAGAAAATAGGAATAATATTCTTCAGTAGCGTACATCTCTGTATATCTAGGGGCCGTTTCCATGTTTAAACCCAAATAATCAATAATATACAAGAACGTCCTATGAAACACGTTAAAAGAGAGATGTTTAAAACTAGTGATCATCATGGAAAATTACGTTCACTCACACAAAGAGCATCGTTTTCATCCTTCCTTTTTCATTTGCGAAACAAAAGTATTTCATAGCAATATTGGCTCCTAAGCCACCTTTGTTTCTGACTTTACAGTGGTTTTGCTGATTCGAGGCTTGGTAAAGGGCTGAAAGTAGCCTGTTCCTCAGACCCAACAAGTGCAGTGAAAGTAAAAAGGGTTATATGAAATAATCGCTTGCCCTCCCTGAAAAACTCCAGCTGCGTAACCTCCATTCCTCCTTAATGTCTCCTTTTTGTTTTGTGGAAGTCAAAAAAAAAAAAAACACACATGTAAGAAGAGGGAACAACATAATAATAATAATATACATGATAAATTACAATCCACTTTGTTTTAAATGAACTGTCACTTCCAAAAGTAATTTCTGAAAGTTTTGTGTAATAATGCAATGATTCATTTTCTCATTACAAAAGGGTCAAACAGCATTCATTACTGAAACACCCTGTACAATTTCCAACTTCTTTCTCTTAAGTTATTCTCTAACCAAATTTTGATGCTTTTATACTTCAGAAAGAAAAAAAATAAACAACATAGTAAAAAGTTAGTAAGGGCCTCAAGCTAACACCAGAAACTCAGAAACTCGGATGTCCTCACGGTGTCCTGCTTCAAGACGGAGGCAGCAGCTGCGCTGTACTTCTCCAGCTCGACTAGAGTGACACGTGGAAAGGAGAGGAGAAGGAGGGAAAGCGGGAGGGAGGGATAGAGGATGGCAATTGGGTGTCGGGAGGAAGGTAGTAGAGCGAGGGGAAGAGGATCAGAGTAGGAGGGGTCTGGGGCTACACACTTGTCTGGTATTGTTAGTCCACTGGCCGCTTTTCGCCATGTTTCTTTGTAAACTCTTCTGCATTCTTAAAGAATTTTTTACGGTCTTTTGAGTATTCTTCTGCTAGGTCGGCCCTCAGAGGGTGTTCTGGCTGTGGGTCGTTCACCAGGGCAATGAGCGACTGAATTACTGGAAAAGAAGGGGAAAGAATGTACATTGTCATTGATTCCAGAAACAAAAAGTGATGGTATGTTTCTAAAAAAAAAAAAAAAAAAAAAAAAAAAAAAAAAAAAAAAAAGGAATTCTTATTGTTACCAACAGATATCTATGGTATGGGCAAAACCTGAAATGCTGGTTATGCAGGAAATAAGAACCCATGCATGTTTAATGTACTATACAAAACTTGAATGTATACTAATGTAATTAATACAACTACAATACAAAACTCTGGATAAAATCATTAGAAGCTCGTTTCCGCCACCGAATAAAAAATAAAGTTAACTGCGACATTTTATCTCATGATTCTGACTTTTTTTCCCCGAAGAATTGTTATATAAAAACAAAACTTGAATGTATGCTAATGTAATTAAAGGTGCTAAAGAGGATCTTTTCGTCGACTGAGAAACCAAAGACTGTTAGTGAGGTTTTTGAAATGAGCGCATGCGTAAGAACAACCCCCCTCCTTCACAGCTCATTTCGAGGTGCACGACTATTGGAACACGAGTGTTTACCACCGGCATTCGCTGTGTCGTGTTTGTGGATTCATTATGTCGGACTCACCGCAGGTAACTCATAATCTGCAGTTGTTACTCCTGTCTCCTGACAAAAACATTGCATGCAGCGCCTGTGGAGTGTGGAAAGTTACTGGAGCGTGCAGCCGCGCTCGTCTCGCACAAGGAACGTCATGGCAGTGATTGACAAGCCAGAGGGCCAATCGTTTACGCGATCATCGCGTAAACGGTTGGCTGATGTTTTTAAGGCCCTACCTCGTGCACAGATGATGTATATTAATATTATTCCTTTCAGTGCACCTAATAAATAGTCTTTTATCAGTTAGTAAAGACAGTTTCAAGTAATATTGCAAAAATGTATAAAACAAAACATCCTCTTTAGCACCTTTAATACAACTACAATACAAAACTCTTGATAAAATCGATAGAAGCTCGTTTCCGCCACTGAATAAAAAAATAAAGTTAACTGCAACATTTTATCTCATGATTCTGACTTTTTTTTGTTTCCCGAAGAATTGTTATATAAAGTCGCAATTGCAAGTTATAAAGTCAGAATATATTAGTGATATAAAGTTGAAATTGCGTGTGACTGAATGTCAGAATTGTGTGACAAACTCGCAGTTCTGATTTTATAACATGCAACTGCGACTTTGTCACGCAATTCTGAGAAAAGAAGTTAGAATTGTGAGATACAAACTCACAATTGCATGAAAAAAAGTAAAAATTGTGAGATGTAAACTCGCAATTGTGAGAAAAAAGAAAATCAGAATTGTGAGATAAAAAGTCGCAATTATCTTTTACATTTTTTTATTCCATGGTGGAAACAAGCTTCCATAAAAATCCCACCTAAACAGCTAAAACTAGGAGTTTAGTACTGCGTGATCTCAACTTGGCAAGAGTAATCTAGTTTTCTGAAGAAATGTGTGACATTACAAGAATGCTTTAAACGATCACATTTCATCTACAAAGCTGCAATAACTAATAACTGCAAGAACAGCAGATTCGATACAATCATATACACTACCGTTGAAAAGTCTGGGGTCTGTAAGATTTGAAAATGTTTTTGAAAGAAGTCTTCTGCTCACCAAGCCTGCATTTATTTGTTCGAAAATACGGTAAAAACTGTAATATTGTAAAATATTAAAATTGTTTCTATTTGAATATATTTTAAAATGGCGATACATTTTTTTTTTTCAGGATTCCCTGGTGAATAGGTTCAAAAGAACTTTTTATTTGAAATAGAAATCTTTTATAACATAAATGTCTTTACTGCTACTTTTGATCAATTTAATGCATCCTTGCTGAATAAAAGTATTCATGTCATGTCAAAAATCTTACGGACCCTAAATTTTTTGAATGGTAGTGTATATCAAGATTTCTATTAAAATATGCATTCTTATTTCTTTCAGTACTAATAAATTCAGCTTTAAATCATCCCTATAAGTGTGACCCTGGACCACAAAACCAGTAATAAGTCGCATGGGTATATTTGTAGCAATAGCCAACTATACACTGTATGGGTCAAAATGATCCATTTTTCTTTTATGCCAAAAATCATTAGGATATTAAAGTAAAGATCATGTTCCATGAAGATATTTTGTTAATTTTCTACCATAAATATCAAAAAATTATTTTTGTAAGTAATATGCGTTGCTAAGGACTTCATTTGAACAACTTTAAAGGTGATTTTCACAATATTTAGATTTTTGCACCCTCAGATTCCAGATTTTCAAATAGATGTATCTCGGCCAAATATTGTCCTATCCTAACAAACCGTACATCAATTCAGATGATGTCTGGAATCTCAATTTCAATAAAAAATTGACCCCTATGACTGGTTTTGTGGTCCAGGGTCTCAATTTAGTCTTAACATAATCTTCATCTTTATAAAACAAACCTGAATAAAAAAAGATTAATCTATGTAAAGTTAGGTTGGTCAATGAGATGAAGAAAAAAAAAAAAAAAAAAGGGTGTTGTCTACTATATATATACAGATGTTCAGTGAATACAAACATCACAAAGTCTTCTATTTGTTCATGATTTACACATAATAAATGACGACAAGACCGAGAGTGTATATTGGTGCTTTTCCACTACGTGGAACGACTTGGCATGGTTTGGTTTGCTTTTCCGCTGCAGTTTAGTACCGCTTGAAAGTGGGTGGGATTATAGACTGATCCTTGTAGTTGCACCGCCTTTACTGCCATGGATCCACTCCTCACCTACCAACAAGTCTGCACCTCGTCTACTGACCACAATACAGCCATTTCTTTTTTCAAGTTGCGTGTGGCGGTCGTTTAAAGCAAGTCGTTTAAAAAAAGTTGTGCGAACAAATGATACTGCGGTGGCTGTTACTGACTATTTAAATCTAACAGGTTTGGTGTCTTGTGTTTCAAATCCAATGATGTTGGTTGTGATGATTCTCTCGGACAGTGATCAGTGATCTGCAGTGTTTACACGTCACATTTAGTATCGGTACGGCGCGCTTGAAACCTCTACCGAGGTAGTGCGAGCTGTCCCATGCAGTGGAAAAGCGCCATATGAGAGCTTTAGCAGTCCGAGTCATGTGGCGGTTTCAGGAATATTGCAGCGCATCTCACCTTGGTCAGTTTTGGTGGCTGGTTTCCAGTTCTCTGCGCTTATGACAGGCAGGCAGACCTGTCCCTTCTCGTCAATGTTGGGGTGGTAGATCTTCGTTTTGAACGTGATCTTCGGTGGTTTGAATGGGTACTCTGCAGGGAAGATGATCTCGATCCTGAACGCCCCTTTGTCATATGGAGGGTTGTCCTGTGGGAGAATAAGGTTAAATGAGGTGAGCACAGCTTAGTCTATATGGTATATAATTAGAAACAAATGGATGTTGACAACAGGACAGAAGGGTGAATGCATGTAGTATGAGATCAGATATGGCTGACTGCATTATAAAAGCATGGATTTCATCCAGGTCTAAATGCAGTCTAGCTCTAAAATGCACGAGAAATATGTTCAACAATGACCATATTGAAACTTAAGCAATGTTTTAGTACAGTGGTGCCCAAACTTTTTACTACAAAACTGACTGAGGGCCATGGGCCAAAAGTACATATTGCTTTATATCCAATAATATTATATTAAAATTTACATCAAGTCAAATTCACTTATGTTCTCTACATTTCAATACTAAAATAAAAGATAAATTAGAAAATAAGATGCTTCAATGGCATGTTTTTTTCCCCATATTTCTCCCCCTCTTGTAATATGGCATGACAGACAGGCCAAATCAAAGGTCATCAAAGGTCAGCCATTTTTGGCCCACAGGCCATGGTTTGGGTATCTGTTTTAGTATCTACAAAACACTTCACATGCAAATATACAGTATCGTAATCGTAATGCTATGCTATAACATAATTCCCAGGCTTGACTTTATGCATATGCAAATAACATGTAAATACAATTCATAAAAGAATGATGAAATCTGAACATTTAGTAAACTTACTGGAACAATGAGGCCTTGCCATGTCAATATGTTCGATTCATCAACTTGAATGTTACGGAAGTTTTTCATTCCAGATTTGCGGATTTCTTCAAGCTCCTGATAAAAACAAGGGTTGTAAACAAGGATGTGTTAGATACTATTAGTGGGTTTGCAACTTTTACTTGTGGAGCAGAAATATAGAAACTCTGAGATGGTTAAGTTTATGATAAAGAAATCTTTCTTTATAGCACAATCACCATTAATTAGGTATTTACAAAGTGCAAATAAATGAATTAGGAATTACAGTGGAGTTTACAACATTGGCCAACAGCTTCTATGGATCTATATTATGGTCAAGACACCATAGCCAAGAGTAACCTGAGCCAGGTCTTGACCTAATGAGTCGGAGAAATTACCCCTTCCTCAGCAGCTTACTGTAAATAACTGACCCGAAGTACAAGTTAATACAACAACAAACCACACTATAAATGTCTGAAGGACCATGCAGCATCATATCCAAAAACTATTGCTCTAACATAATGCTGTCTGAGATGTCTATTCACTTCCACATACGGCTGCAACTAATTATTACATTGAAAATCGATTAATCTGTCAATTATTCCACTGACTAATCGACAAATAAATCGGATTAAACACCAAATTTCTATCTATCTATATATATAGCCTGTGTCCACTGCTATAGTCCAGTTGTGTATTGTCTATAGAAATGTTATTAACTCCTGTAAAGTGGCATGACTTGTGATGTTTTCTGTGCACAGCACTCAGACATAATAGATAATCAAATTAGTTATTGATTATTTTCATTATGCAATTTATCAATTAGTTGTCCTAGTCACAAGTTCATAATGTATTAAATGAAACATCAACAATTACATATTCAAAAATAGGTACTATAGAAAGAGTGTGTTTTTACTGTCCTGTGAGGATTACCCATTTCCTACCATTGCCACTGAGAGATGATTGACATTTACAGCCTCTCTTATCTAACAAGGAAGTAAACTGGTTAAGATGATCATTGTGACACAAAAAGTCTATTAACTGTACATAAACACCCTAAAACCTCAAATATAAGGCAATTCGGACGGTTTAACCTACAAAATAGACTGGTCAGACACCTATAAGTGGTTAAAAACAGGTTTGTGAATGAAGTGATTTAGACAAGACGGAAGTTCATAAAGCGAAAGCTTGTTGTGAAGCCAGTTACACTTTCGGTTTTTTATATAAAGGGCGTTACTGCATCTTACCACCTGAAACCCACCAAAACGTCTTATTTAAATAATAGCCTTATTATTTGTATTATTTTAAGCTTTGAATGTAAAAATGGCGTCGATTTTAGCTTAAAATTGACACATGTTGCTGGTTTGGTCCCTCTGAGTCATCTCTTAACGTCACTGCAGTGGGTTTAAAACATCAAGATTCGGATAAAATGATCTATTAGGTCTTATAACAGCCGTTTAATTTAAATTTATGGCATTTAGATGACTCGGATTTGTTTGAATCAACCGAATCCGTTCTGACGGAACTCATCGCATTAGACTCCTATACACTATATTGCTGTCATTCACTCGCTGTCAATGAATGAAAGGACTTGTTAAGACACTGAATTCTACTCTAACGTGCCCTTTGACCCACTGTCTCTCAAATCTCGAACCCAAAACCCTGTTCTAGAGTCCCGCGGCCTCCACCGGCGCTTTTCCTCCTTCATGTTTGGAAACGCGAAGCGAGCCGAGTCATCGAGTGAGAGAACCGCTCGTACCAACGCCGATCAAGCCGCAACGAACAATCGAATCGCATTTTCGACGAGTTAAACTTCATGTTTAAACCTCTATCGCGTCGTCGTGTGTGGTAACTCTTTATATGCGATGTAAAAAGTATGAGGTTTAGACGTCTACCTTGTGTAGTCTCCTGCTCGCCGCCATCTTGAATCTTTCAACTACTACCAGGATGCACCGCGCGGCGCAGCGATGGAATCATGAGCTCGTGCGCGTTTTTAAAACTTCGGTTGATCTGGGATCAGATTTAATATTCGCGCACAACCGACACAACAGGCGAGACAGGAGCGCGAATAATGATCTCAGGTCAGCATCCGTGGGTACTTTCCATTACAAAACGAAACAAAAATGCAATTTATTACACTGTGGATGGAATTGTTTCTCCTGTGACGAATCAAGCCCTATTTTAGTCAGCCTTTATTATTTATCTTGAAAATGTGCTGAACTGAATTAGCGAAGTGACGGTTTCTGCGAACTTCAGGATGTAGGTGTGCCGAGAAATAGCCTATACAAAATGCAATGAATGTCCTTGACAAGGAAGTGTCTTTTCCGTATTTCTAGTTGAGTACTAGTTAGTGACCACATGATGTCACTCCAGAGTAAGGAATAATGCTCAGTGGTTATTTGATGCTGAGTGTTTATTTAAAGGATTGGTTCACTCTCAAATTAAAATTTCCTGATAATTTATTCACCCCATGTCATCCAAGATGTTCATGTCCTTCTTTCTTCAGTTGAAAAGAAATTAAGGTTTTTGATGAAAACATTCCAGGATTTTTCTCCTTATAGTGGACTTCAATGGAGCCCAAATGGATGAAGATCAAAATTAGTTTTATTGTAGCTTCAAAGCGTTCTACATGATCCCAGATGAGAAATAAGGGTCTTATCTAGAGAAACCATCGCTCATTTTCTAATTTTTTTTTTTTTTTTTAATTTTATACATTTTAACATTCTTGAACTAGCTCTCTTCTTCTTCTTTTTTTTTTTTAGAAAATGAGCAATGTTTTTTCTAGATAAGATCCTTATTTCTCATCTGGGATCATGTAGAACACTTTGAAGCTGCAATGAAACTATTTTTGACCTTCAACCGTTTGGGCTCCATTGAAGTCCACTATAAGGAGAATAATCCTGGAATGTTTTCATCAAAAACCTTAATTTTTTTTCGACTGAAGAGAGATGGACATGGACATCTTGGATGACATTGGGGTGAGTAAATTATCAGGAAATTTTAATTTGAAAGTGAACTAATCCTTTAATTTGAGTGAGATTTGAATTCGAGATATCACACAAAGGATGGCCCAGGGTTCAGCTGGTTTAAGCTATTGGCTCTGAAACTCTGAAATCAACCAACATTGTACATCACTAGCAAAAATTACTATGGTACGACCATGTTTTTTTGGACCCTGGCATTACTATGGTATCCTTAGTTAGAAGTACTTTGGAGAATTTGTAAATCATTCAGTTGAACAGTACTGGCCTTGTGAAAAAAGAAGTGTGCTTAAAGGGATAGTTCACCCAAAAATGAAAATTGTGTCATCATTTACTCACCCTCAAGTAGTTCTAAACCTGTATAAATGTCTTTGTTCTGCTGAACACAAAGGAAGATATTTTGAAGAAAGTTTGTAACCAGGCTGTTTTAGGGTACTATTGCCCTTCCATAGTAGGAAAATAATACTATGGAAGTCAGTGGTGTCCCAAAACTGTTTTGTTTCCCACATTCTTCAAAATATTTTCTTTTGTGTTCAACAGAACAAAGACATTTATACAGGTTTGGAACAACTTGAAGCTGGGTAAATTATGACAGAATTTTCATTTTTGAGTGAACTATCCCTTTAATTGTATGGAATGTGTACTTGTAGTGTACTTCAAATCTTAAAAGTATGTTTGGTTACACTTTATTTTAAGGTGTCTTTGTTACAGTGTAATTATACATTTAAGTACTGAGTAATATTACTATAGGGGTAAGATTAGGGTTTGGTTTAGAGTTAGTTGCATGTAACTATGCATAATTTACTGTTTTTACTATAGTAACTATATGTAACATTTGTAACAATGACACTGTGAAATAAAGTGTTACCGTATATTTTATAAAAAAAATGTACTTGCAGATAATATAATATTAATGAAACAAAAGGCCAGTTAAATATACTTAAAGGGAGTTCTTAATACACTTAAGTACACTATTAAAAGTGCACATTGTAATAAAGTCAAATTACTTTTAAACTATATTTAAAATCATTAAGTTTTAATAATCTTTTGTCGTGCTTCAAAGAAGTACAAGACTCGGGGGGGAAATGAGTGGAGTTTATTTTTTAAGATCACAATGTAGAGGATTTCTATCTTTTATCCACATAATAGCCTCTAAACACTACGCAAATTTAATGCATAAATATAGTGGGATTTTATGCATCTATGGTTTAAAAATATAAAATATGTCCCCCCCAGTGAATCTCCACCACTGCTTGTTCAATATATTTTATAAAGTTAATTTAAATGTACTGAAACTACATCATTACAAATGTGTAATTAAAAGTATGTTTTAATAGTTTCATTAGAAATTGAATTAAAGTATATTTTTGGTTTACCATACATGCTTGCATTTGACAGTACACTTTAACCCTAAATATATGTAAAAAAACACTCTTAAGTTCAACTATTTGCATTTAATATAAATTTAAACTTTAATTTAATTTAAATGAACAATTTACCATTTAACCAAAAACATTACGTCAGGTCACCCTTTAAAGGGATAGTTCACTCAAAAATGAAAATTTTGTCATCATTTACTCACCCTCAAGTTGTTCCAAATCTGTATGAGTTTCTTTCTTCTGTTGAACACAAAAGAAGATGTTTTGAAGAATGTTGGTGACCAGACAGTTGATGATAGCCATTGGCATCCATAGTAGGAAAAAAATACAATGACTACTGTCAACTGTCTGGGTGAACTATCCATTTAAATGCATTATTTCTTTTAAAGTGTATTGTATTGTAGGGGAATTTACACTTAAAGACCCAAAGACCAGATATGATGAATAAGACCTGGAGTCAGAGTTTGTAGAAGTTTGAAGAAGAAAATTTTACTGAAGAATATTTTGCAGTTTCATCAGCAGAAGTCAGCTTCATCACTCACAAGGAGTTTGTAGGCCACTCTGCGTACATTCACTTTCCACAACAATTATACTCTAACAGAGTCCACTAACTACATCATTACCTCAGGTTAAATGATTCTGATTGGTTAAGAAATAGATAAACACATGGACTGATAGGCAGAAGCACATCTCCAACGATTATCCGGACGACAGCAAGAAGGTTTAGGCACAAAGTGACATCCTTTGTGTTTCTGGGCACCAGTTTGTCCACCTCTCCAAATGCAGGGTCTGCAACAAAAATACTAGCTCACATACACAGATACATAATCTTCTTTAAGGTTGAAGTTGGCTGAATAGGATACTTCCCCAAAACATACTGATAACATGTTCTCTCTCATTAAGAGGTACAGACAATAATCATCATTATTCTCTAGTGTTTGAAGATGAAAAGGAAAATAAATGCTTTAAGATTCGTTGGAGAAGTCATTCAAATTTAGAAGGATAAATGTTGATTATTAACTTGATTATAAATCACTCAAAAGATACAGTATTTGAAGCAGCAGTAGATTCCAGAATCGTCCTTCAATTTCCGTGGACTGTTTATTTGCATGTGAATTTGTGGTTTTGTCAGTTTGTTTATTGATCTTCTTTTCTTGTCATAGGAGCCTATACTACACTGCCAACATGCTTCCCAGACCTAGGAGAGATAAAAAGTGAGCTTGCACACTCTCATGGTTTCCTGGAAACCACATGACTGAAACAACTTGACCAGACTTGCTTCCCCTTCAGCAATTTCAGGTAAAGATGGGCCGTTGCAGATGGGAAACATTAACTATCTTGTTTCCGCTTTTGCTATGTTTAGCATTAAAAAATGTCAGTAGTTTTGCTTAATACATTATTTTTGGATTATTAGGTACAATTGATGCATTATATTTCATGCATGAAGAATGTAAACACAATAAATGTATTTGCAAAGAAAACACCTGCCAGAATGTATACAATTGAAGCAGATCTAACCTAAATTTCAATAACAAAAGGCTTATTTTCAATGCATTGCAGTTATGACCTGCTTAATGCAGGTTTACACTTGTAAATAGGTCAATTATTGCTCAAACAGCTTAAAATCTTAAAGATGAGCTCTAGAGCACCAATTTAGAAAAGTAGGTCAGAGACCTTTTAAGTTTATTGCGTCCACAAGCACCAACAGAATCTTCAATAGAAGAAGTAAAGTGTTTTACTGTTCATTGACACCTTAATAACACTTTTTATTTCCAAAGTCTCTTATTATGGTTTAAGCAGGAATGTAATGGTTTCCAGCTGTCACAGCAAGATATATTTATTTTGTGTAGATATGATGGCCAAAAGTGATGTCTGGCCTAGGAAAAATCTTCACTCTTTATTTAAATATTATTAAAAATTTGTTAAAGAATTTGGAAGTATATATTGCGTAGTTGTGCTTTGAGTAAATTGTTTTATTTGTGATAATGTAGACATATTTTTAGGCCAGGCTGTCATACAAAGACATGCAAAAACAAGAGAGAACCAATGAAATTGTAATAACTGATTATGTTGTAGTCGATATATGCTTTTTCCTGTGAGCTTTTTGGTTTGCAAAGCATTTTTTTGCATCGTTAAAAACCTGTAGCTGTAAATTATTTTGTCAGATAAATACCCTAACCAAGTTTAGTGTTTTGTTTTTCCTTCACATTCAAAATATCTAAAATATTTTTCTCATATTTTGGTGTAATCAAACTCGTAGTGTCATTAAAAACAAGTAGGCTATCTCTCTGAAAGACTTGATTCTAAGCATTCAAATATTTTTTATATCACTCTCTTTCTTTTCACATAATAATCATTAAAAATTTAATGTGGCCAAGTCTTTCTCAATAAGAGCAATTTAGGGTTTTTCTTCTGAACCATTGTGGTTTGTGATGTTGGCTTCATTGCAGATGAATTACAGGAAAGTTCCTGATCCTGAAATTATACTGCATCCTAACACAATTTCATGTAGTGTTTTCAATTTGAGAAACACTTAGGGACTTTCCTCCTAGTGAAAATCATTTTTGTCATGTCATACATAGGCCTATAGGTGGAGGAGTGTCTTTTTATTTGGAATGGGGGACTGATTTGTATAGAAATGTAGAAAGTTTTTAAAAAAACATTATGGATGATTCAAAAATGCTTCCCGTTTTGACAGAAAAAACAACAAACAAGAACGAACATATATAAATCTACCACCTAAACTTTTGATTTACGAACTGTAATCTGTTCTTGCTAGGTCTATGCGGATTCTCTCTGGGTATGTGCGCACCGTGCGTGTGAGAGAGAGGGGGAGAGAGCATGCGCGCTCCCTGCCAACTGCCAAGTGACATGAGAAAACGAAACTTTTTAATGCATAGCAAACTGATGCACTGCTTTAAAAACAAAGTAAAGATGTGTGATTAGTTACTTCGATTATCTATAATGTAACATGCATTTTCCGTGTGTGTGTGTGTTTGTGAATTATGGAGAAGTCATGTGACTCGCCTTCATGTGGTTGGCTGATGATTTTGATTTGACCAAGTAAGACATGTTCCTGGATCAACATATTTTGTTGATCCTGGAACAACATTCATGTCTGAATATTTAGACATAACCCTAATCCTACCCCTAAACCTATTTCTACCAATAACTTATTTCTAAAATCAGAGGGAAATGATGTGAATAACACTGACGTAGAAGCACCTAACCCTGGTTGTAAGCCTAAACTTGACATAAACTGTAAACTTTTTCCTCAAATCTGATTTGTTGATTGGAATGTTGTTCCAGGATCAACAAAGATGTTGATCCAGGAACATGTTGTACTTGGTAAAATCACTTTCAACGTGGTGGGCTACTCCCACATGAAAAAATACTATATAGTAAATACGATAATGTTTTCGAACCATACAATAGTAAATTGTAGTATACTGTACATTTTATTGTATTTATAACACTTTGTTAATGTAGTATTAACTATAGTGAACTGATAAATTGTAATAAATACTGTAGTATAGGCTACTTTAGTTTTTACTACAGTAAACTGTAGTGTATTGTAGTATAATATACCCTATACCCTGAAAACGTACAGTATTGGGTAAAGTAATTTGTTTATATTATAGTTGTTATATTACCAATTACCTCAACAAATTAATTCAAGTACTTTACTAGGCTATAGTAGTGGTTCAAAAACACTATGTTATTTTTTATCCGGCCCAATTCATGAGCGGCCCACTGGGAATTCTCCCGATTCTCACTATGCCGGGCCTGCATTGCAATGTAGGCATAGATGAAACGTTTTTCCATTTTTGGGTACTTTATGTTTGGCAGTGTGTTTGCTCTCAGGAAGATCACACACGTTTTACCTGCTCTGAGATGGGATTCAGAATCAGATTGTGCTGGTACATGATTGCAGATAAGCAATCAGAACATCTTATATCTTGGAAAGAGTTCAACTTGTCTACTTCTCCAGATAGAATAACAGAAATGAACATGCTTGCCATAACATCTGTGGTTTTCAGTAATGAAATTCAAGAATACTATTGCAAAATAACACAATAAGATATGATGAAAAAAATCGACTAGTAAGTGGAGTGACCTGTTGGTGAAAATATTCAAAAAACTGTGATGCAAAAATGAAGCGATTGTAGTCCTATGACGTATACTGAGGTGTGTAGTGACAATTGTAAAGAAATATGAGGAAAATGTTATGACATTGTACTACCACTGCAGGTTTTTTATATGGGGTGTGCAGAATAAAATCTGTAAACTCTGGTATGATACTTTTAAACTTCATAGCAAGTTTTTTTTCCATTCTAACCTGAAAATGACAGGTTATTGACATGCATAGACTGTGTTGATTTTGGAAAGCTACAATAAATCAGAGTGGGAAAATTTAACATCATGCATTTTAAAAACGAAACTTAGTTATGCAGAAATAGGTGGAGGGGGGCTGTGCTTAAATAAAAATACCTTTTCATTTAGCAGTTCAGTTCAGGCCACTGTTTTATTGTTGGGGCCCATTTCCCTTTAGTCTCGTCTTGACAATAGTGATGCCCTTGGCGTTGTGTTAGGTGCTTCACGGAAAAGCACACACCCTCGGATTCTTGCCAAGCTCTCCGATATATAAAAAAGGCATTGAAACTATTCATTATTAAGATAATGACATGTCTTGATCCCTTAAAATACCTCTTTGTTATATAGCAAAGGTTTTGAAAGATCTAGATTATGTGCATTATAATTCTATCTCTATAAGGAAATTCTAGAGTTGATTCTCAGAAAATTCATTTCACCTATCAGTTTCTAAACGGGTTTGAACTGAATATTGTGAAATATAGGAGTTATAAGAGAATGCTGAACTGAAATACAGTGGGGCCAAAAAGTCTGAGGCTATTGGGAGTCAAATTTGCACACACAAAAAAAAGGTTTGTTGCATTTATATGATTTAATTTTGTACATCGGTCCCAAATGAATCAATTTTCATGTAACTTCAACATCATGGAATGAAGTCATTTTAAGTGACCCAATTAACTCAAAGTGAATTTAAAGGTGACCTAGAATTAAAAATTGAATTTATCTAGGCATAGTTGAATAACAAGAGTTCAGTACATGGAAATGACATACAGTGAGTCTCAAACACCATTGTTTCCTCCTTCTTATATAAATCTCATTTGTTTAAAAGACCTCCGAAGAACAGGCGAATCTCAACATAACACCGACTGTTACGTAACAGTTGGGATCATTAATATGTACGCCCCCAATATTTGCATATGCCAGCCCATGTTCAAGGCATTACACAAGGGCAGCCAGTATTAACGTGTACAGCTGAATCATCAGACTAGGTAAGCAAGCAAGGACAATAGCAAAAAATGGCAGATGGAGCGATAATAACTGACATGATCCATGATATGATATTTTTAGTGATATTTGTAAATTGTCTTTCTAAATGTTTCGTTAGCATTTTGCTAATATACTGTTAAATGTGGTTAAAGTTACCATCGTTTCTTACTATATTCACGGAGACAAGAGAGCTGTCACTATTTTCATTTTTAAACACTTGTAGTCTGTATAATTCATAAACACATCTTCATTCTTTATAAATCTCTCCAACAGTGTAGCATTAGCCGTTAGCCATGGAGCATAGCCTCAAACTCATTCAGAATCAAATGTAAACATCCAAATAAATACAATACTCACATAATCCGATGTATGCATGCAGCATGCATGATGAACACTTTGTAAAGATCCATTTTGAGGGTTATATTAGCTGTGTGAACTTTGTTTATGCTGTTCAAGGCAAGCACGAGCTCCGGGGGCAGAGAGCATGAGAATTTAAAGGGGCCGCAGCATGAATCGGCGCATTTCTAATTATGCCTCAAAATAGGCAGTTAAAAAAATTAATTAAAAAAAATCTATGGGGTATTTTGAGCTGAAACTTCACAGACACATTCAGGGGACACCTTAGACTTATATTACATCTTGTAAAAAAATGTTTGATGGCACCTTTAAATGGCTCCCTGACATGATTCAGGAATTCATACATCCAATTAAATTTCCTATATTTTTATGTCACACAACTAAATTATAAGACTGTACTAGCTAGCTGACAAACTTTTAGCTAGCAATAGCACACATTAGCATTTTAAATGCTAAGCATTAAAGCCCAGTTTCACAGACACAGCTTAGCCTAAACCAGGATTAGGCGTTCAATTAGGATATTTATAGCTTTTATAAATGTACACTAGAATAAAAACATTACTGGTGTGCATCTTGAGACAAAACAATGGCACTGACATATTTAAACATATGTCAATACAAGTTGCTTTCTGTTAAAACAGCTCAAACATGCATTTTAGTCTGGGATTAGCTTAAGCCTTGTCTGTGAAACCGGGGGTCAATGCTCCTTCGGCAAAACGGTCATGAAATTAGCTGTATCAGCCCACAGTCTATAGGCAAATTCTCCACTCTTCTCCACAGTGGTATCCCACTGTAATTTTAAATAGATCCCCTTTCCAACATAATTGAACATTAAACACTATTACACACTATGAAGTATCTCCCTTTTCTCGTCTTGCTCAAAAATACATAAAATAACACTTAATTTCATTTACGCTGCATTCCAAACGGGATATATCGCCCTCCGAAGGGCACTTTGGAGTGAAAACAATCATGGCCGCAACATTGAAGGGTTGCTTGAAACCGAAGTGCTCAAAACTGGCCACTTCAAAGGGCCCTTCGGAATGAAGGATTTCGAAGGGTACAACTGATGGACACTTCAGGCCCCCATGATCCTTTGCACAGGGAAGTTGTTTGGCGTCACAGAATGCGTACAGGAGGCTTGGAGTTCGATTTTACCTATAATGTATGTATAGTAATTTTCTATACTACTGTAATATTTATACGAGTTAGAATTGGTACATTATTATGGTCAAAACGAACGTTAAACAAAAGGCACAGCTTGCACAATGTACTCATCGCTCAGAGCGTGTTTTTTGGGGGGTCAACCAGCGTATGTGCGACGAAGGTGCCTCCTTGATTGTCTCGTTAAGATGACGCAGAAGTGCCCAGTTTCCGTTAATGCAACACAATTCATTCATGTAATCTCAACACATACGGAATAAGTAAACTTGTTTTATATAAGTGGATTGAACACAATCAAATTAAGTATGTATAGCAAATGTATAGCAATTATGTTGCTTTAGCTCATTTTAATTAAAGAGGCTATATGTGAGATTTTCACTTTAATAAAGCGTAAAAATACCCCAATATGTTTGCAGATATTTAGGAAACATAAGTTTACTTGTTTCTCAGAAAAACAATGCTACAGCCAGACATTCCGTATCGGAATGTTTGTCTTTGTTTTGGTCTGTGTGAAACCGTGTGCTGCCAGTTTATCCAATAGCATTTCGACATCACAGGTTGCCAATTGCAGCCATGGAAACCAGCAAACAAACTGGGTCAGAGAATCGCAGATTCTGCTGGACCTAAAAAGCCTCTGCATCCATCTAAAAATCTCTATGAATGACAGCATATTAAAGGGCACCTATTATGCAAAATTCACTTTTACATGGTGTTTGACCATAAATGTGTGTTGGCAGTGTGTGAGCAAAACCACCCTAGAATGAGAAAAATCCACCCAGTGGTTTTTTTACAATCTCAATAATTCATAAGCACTGTCTCAGAACGCCCTGTTCTAAGATTGCTCTCACTGTGACGTAGAATTGCGCTAAGCCCCACCCACGTGGTTTGATTGACAATCTGGTTTTGGCATAGACCCCGCCCTCGGTGATCTGTCAACCATCCTCCATTGTTTCAACGACAGCCGGTAATGCCTCCTAAGAAACATAAGTGTTCTGTTGTGGGATGTAATAATGAACATAGTAGTTTTCAGTTACTTCCGACATCAGAGCCACTGAAAACGCAGTGGATGGATTTTATTTACGAAGGAAAGGCGCCACTCAAAATTCCAAAATACGTTTATGTTTGCGCGAATCATTTTTTGACTGACTGTTTTGAGAACGAGGGTCAATTCAAAGCAGGTCTTGCTTCAAAGTTAATCCTCAAGTGTGGATCGCTGCCTACTGTTCGCGATCCAACGTCACCTACCAGAAGAAGTAAGTGTATTTAATGTTTTTTGAGCAAATAGTAATTTCAGTCGATGTCAGCCAATTCAATAACAAATGCGTCTAAAGTTGTTGTCGTCGTCGTAGAATGTCTGTGTATATAATTTAAACCTTGTTTGTATAGTGTGTATCCACACGTATATATATATTTTTTTAAAGATATTGTATTAAAAACTGTGTATGTTTACTTAGCAAACGTTATCACAGTATATGTGTTTGTAGTTTCAAAAAATTGCGCGAACGTTATCACAGTGTGTGTGTGTGTGTTGCACATCCATAATTGCAAAGGGGACGCGATTAAAACTCTATAAGTACATAAATGTATCAAATAACCATTCAGAGACGTCCGGCTCCATTCTCAATTGTGTTTCTTCTGCCGGAGTCTCTTCATCATCTGGGTCTGATTCCGGTTCAAACATGTACGACTGAATGCCATTCAAAACAGCGGGTCTCTCACTCTCAGCCATTCTGCTTCTACCGACTGTTTATTGCCATAGGTATGCAAGTTACGCCCTCATCCAAAGGCAGGGCGGGGATATGCAGCTCATTTATATTTAAGGTGGTACACACCAAAACAGCTCTTTTTAAAACAGGCCCCAAAAATGACATTTTCAAATGGTTATAATAAATTAACTGTGGGGTATTTTGTGCTGAAACTTCACAAATACATTCTGGGGACACCCAAGACCAATATTACATCTTGTAAAAAGGGGCATAATAGGTGCCCTTTAAAACACAGATAAATCAACTCATCAGCTTACAGTGTGTAAGTCTCCTCAGTTTTCATTGTCAATTGCGCTCGCTCTTGTTGCGTGTCCTCAAACTGGCCACCCGCGTCTTTGAAGGAGGGGGAGGGGCAAACAATATTTTAAAGTTGGACTGCAGTACCTATTTCGACCACTGGGTGTCATTCCTACACATAGCCCCTTTAAGCAATTTGAACAAGCAGCAAAAATCTTTTTTTCAGTGTGGGAGTCAAATAGGCCAATGAGTAAAATAAGAAAATAAAATGTCAAATGAAAAAGATGTTTAATTTATTATTGATATAATTTTTATATTGATTATATTAAATTGATAATCATTTTCTGCATCAAAAATGATATTGTATGCACTCTGAAAGATAACCAGCTCGTTCTTAGGTGTGTAAACAGGGTTTGACATTAACATTTTTGCTCACCAGCCAATGTGGCTAGTGGTTTTCCAAAGTTACTAGCCACTCAGCATTTTCACTGGCCACAATTTTGCTGTTGGGAAATTACATTTTATATGATTAAAGTTGACTCTGGCATGCTTAAATTACTTGATTTTGGCTATATAAAAAGAACAAAGAAGCAAATTACAAATAGTAATTTATTTATTTTATTTATTTTTTTTCAGATACATATGTTTATTTAGCATACATGTATACATGTATTTAACATTTTTTGATGTTTGATTAACATTAATGACAGAGGGGTATTTATTTGGGGGCTGCTGAATGCATGGACGTCATATACTGACACATATCCAGTTTTTACCCACCTGTTTACGTCCACTTAGCCGTAAGCCATAGACGACTGTATTCACGCGAGATACTCCACACGATGCATTTTGACATCGGTGTGTGCGTGTATTCAGGCGCAAGGAGAACTGAATCGCGCGCGACAGAGAGAGCGCGCACGCGAGCGCTTCTGTTGTGTCATTTAGCGCGATTCCGTCTATCCCACCTTCACTAACTGCAAGTTAATCGATAAAGAATTGTGACTGAACGACGAGCTCTGACGAGCTTGGCTACTTTTCATTTGGCTGTAGGCTGAAATTATATTCAACCCGCCAAAGTGGCTAGTGGGAGTGTCTGTCTTACCCGCCACAGCTGAAATCTACCCGCATTTGGCAGGTTGGCGGGTGTTAATGTCAAGCCCTGTGTGTAAATCAAGAAAAGTTTGAGCAACCAAAAAAACAAAATTGTCCGCACAGTGAAGGACATGCAATTACACCAAGGCAAGGGTCTATCACAAAAATTACTTTAACATCTACAAGGTGAAAAATGTGCAAAAAAGTGAAAAGTGTCTTAAAAACAGACCAAAATGAATATTAATTTTCCAAATCACTCAAATTGCTATGCTGATAATGTAAATGGCCCACGTCCTGGCAGTTTGAGACCAATGGTTTATAGAAAACGAAAGTTATGAGGACTAAACTATTATGCAATGTTTGCATTGCAACCCTGATAAAATCACTGAGGTTTCCGTTAAATAAGATTTGTGTGTGTGTCCATGTTGTTTACAAGCAGCTAAATGAATGTTTAGAGGTCATGCACCCCTGCAGAGAATTCTACTGGAATAGAGAAAAAAAAAAAAAGCAAGAAAGAATGTGGGAATGATAAAGCCAAAAGAAACTGCTGCAGTTACGAGTAGGGGTGGAGGCGGAGCAGGTGCGGTAAGTGTTGGTGTGAAAGTGAAAGTTAGCTCATTTTTTTGTGTATAAATACTTGCACCTGATACCTGGAAGTCACACCTGTGCAAAATTGTCTGATGCACTTGCAGCAACCAAACACAAAGACAAGGATGCAGACTTCAACAGTAACTCTCTTGGTCATTACTGCGGTCCTCTGGGGCAACATAGAAGGTAAGACTGAAACAGAAACATTGAAACTCCTACTCTCATGGCACACTATACTTGCAGCTTCTCAGAAGCATCCTGCAACATTTCAAATCCAAATTCTTTTGAATTGGGAGCTGGCTGCAGCTTAGGATATATAGCCTTTAATAAATAAATAAAGAGCAATTCTTGGCTGTATCTGTGCTGGCTTGCGTTTCTCAAAGATTCGGTTATAGTAAATGTGGGAGCAAGTTCCTGGAAGTCCAGAAACACTCAGAAACAGACCAAGTTTTGTTCTTGCATGGGGTCAAGTACACATGAAGCAGGGGGGATTTCCAGTGACAAGAATTAATAATGTCATCCTTTCATTCTCAGCATTTTCAGACGCAGCTGTGGACTGCTGTCTGACCACAAAGGACACTCGTATTCCAATACAGATCGTTGCATCGTACTTTCACCAAACCACAGACAGTGGATGTGCCATTGCTGCTACTGTGTAAGTATCAGTTGATTCCCAACCGGCTTCATTAATTTTACACTAGGATCATATTAATGCATGTTTCCCTCTCTATGATCCCATAGATTCATCACAAAAAAGGACAAGAAACTGTGCGCTCCACCAGAGAAAAACACCTGGATTAACAAAATCATCTCACACCTGGAGAAGAAGAAAAAAGCTCCTCAGTAGGAACCCATGGTACTAATAACTCCTACTGCACGTCCCTTTTCAAGCTTTTAGTTCTGCTCTCATAGTTCTGATATCTCACAGCTGAATTAGACATTAAGCAGAAGCAGTTCTTCTTCTTTAAAACTTTTCTGGCCCCTGATAACAAAAACTTACCATGGTTTCGTTTTCCTGCTTTACAGACGGGAGGTGAACAAGATGACCCTACGACTGCACTGAGCAACACTGAATGCAGGAAGTGACTACACTTAATCATCAACTGCGACTTTTTTTTTTTTTAAAGTTGTAAATGATTAAATGCTGATGTGCCATTTCCGCAATGTATTATGTTGTTTATATTTTGCTGTACTGTCTTACTGTAATGATTATGAGTCATTTGTCATTTGAAATATCCTGTCAGCTGTATTTGTATTTTTTTTTGTATTTTTTAAGAATGATTTCAAATAAATTCATTTTGTTAAATCTCATGTCCACTGCAATTATTTCATCTTACGGTGTCATTTTTCCTTCATTTGTGCTTCTGGACAAGATGCAGTAATATGCATTTTCAAAATCAAACATTCGGTGTCAGGATTTTTTTGAATGTTCTTGAAAGAAGTCATTTATTTAATCAAAATTACAGCAAAAACTGAAATATCATCAAACATCATTACTCCAGTCTTCAGTGTCACATGATCCTTCAAAAATCATGCTAATTTGATGCTCAAGAAACATTTCTTCTTATTATCAATGTTGTAAACTCACACCTGTTTGATGTCTGATGTACATGTTCACGTTACAAACAGCGATAATATCAGACATTCGTGCACAATACTGTTACTTTCAAATATTTTGTCAAATGCTTAAGAGAGCGATGAGGATCCTTGATAATCGGCATATATAAAAAGTGGGAATTTGTGGGAATCGCCTGTTTTATTCAAATGCACATTGGCAATGCTGAATAGAAATATTTCATCATACTGTTGGATTTGATCTACATTTTGTAGCGCTATACATTTAAGAATTTAATCAAATAACCATCTGTTTACAACCCTAAATGTTCAGCCATTAAGCCAATCTATCAGTATAAAGTATCAAACAGAATAAAGTTGTGCTTTGACATTCAAACGTTTACAATAAACCCAACAGAACTTTCCAATCACACACACACAAATGTGGGACATTCCATAGTCATAATGATTTTTATACTATACAAACTGTATATTCTAGTCTCCTAACCCTAAATCATACCCCATCATTTCTGCATTTTTATTTCCAAAAAACACTTAGTATGATTTATAAGCTGTTTTCCTCATGGGGACCAAAAAATGTCCCCACAGAACAAGGATTTCAGATATTGCCATCTTTCTGGGAATGTTTTGTCCCTTATAGTGTTTACTTGAACACACACACACACACACACACACACACACACAAACCAATAATTATTAACTGTAACACTAAGTAAACATTAACAGATATTGTCCCTGATCTAACCCACTGGAATTCCCAGTTCTGTATTGACAAGGATCAAACTGTTTTGACAGGTTTATCTGAAATGCTTCTTCAGTCATATCGAAACATTTGCCAGTCTGTTGGCCTTTGAGTGAGAAAGTATGTGAGAGTCTGTGAGAGTTTTTATGTGGGTATGAATGGAAGCAATGTGGTGCTTTGTACCGTCAACATTGCCCTCATTTTAAAAAAAAAAGGTCTTTTGTCCAGGTCACAACCTCTGGTTTAGCCTCTCCTGCTTTGAAAATTACAGTACGGGGAGGGACTATGACATGTAATAGTGAAACTTAAGATGTCCTATAAAGCAGGGTAGTGATGGAGAGGTGAGAGGAGAGTGTCAGGAAAGAGACAAAGATCTTCCAGCTACAGACTCAACACTTGTTCCAGCATCTCCTGTGACCATTACCATGGCTTCAGCTGTCATACCTGCGCTGAGTGTGATTCTCTGTGCACTGGCACTCATTCTCTACAGCAGTCCCGCAGGTAATCTGCCATGTTTTCTTCCTTAATCCATTGTATGTGCTTATTGCATTTCATTGATCTTAGCAGATGTGTAACATAACTCAACCGTTCGAGTTTTTAGTAATCAAAGGAAAAAAAATCCCATTCATTTTTTTCTGATTAACTAAAATCTATCAACTTAAAATGTGCAATGTTTATATATATTATATAATTTATATATTGACTATTTTATATATTAATAATATAGACATGTATTATTTATATATTAAATCATTTTAATATTTTATAATAAATGTATATATATACACACACACACACACACACACACACACACACACACACACACACACATATATATATCCTAAATTAATTAATGTAAATATATATAACAAATTTTAAATATTAATTTTATATTTATATAATTAAAAAATTAAGTTAAGCATAAAGCATTAGTCCTCTTTACTCCCCATAATCTTGAAAAAATAATATATATACACTATTACAGCATTTTGTTTAGAGACCTTCGTCAGACATTTTTTAACCAATTTTAAAAAAAAGTTAAAAATAAATGTAACATATATTAAGTAAACCACATTTAGTGTTTAACAGTTTATCTGATGTAAGGATGAGACTTTTATTCTTAGTAAGACTGTAGTTCTTATTCCCACTTGATCCCAGCTGTGCATAGCACATTTGTTTTGCTTTACTGCAAGCTATTATATATGTACGGCACAGTAAATTATGCGCAATAAATCTTTTGTCCCACGAAACTGAATGCCAAAACCAGTAAGTGTTGTTTTTCTTACATGCAGATGTTGTAAGAGACTTCTCCAAAGGCAGACGCAGGTGGTGTTGATTCCTCCCTCTCCTGTCTTTCCATCTCTTGTCTCTCATCATGTCCATTTCTCTTTTGTCTTGATCTTTCTCAGAGGCTCAAGCAGACTTAGCATTGGACTGTTGCCTGACTGTTAGCCACAAAGTCATCCCTAAACAAGTCCTCCTCACTTACCGGAAGCAGATCAAAGGTGACGGCTGCTCCCTTGATGCTGTTGTGTAAGTGTATTAATTTTATTAAGGAAAATACTGGACGTTTATATGCAGTTCAAAATACTGGGTCATGTGTGGGAGCCTGGGAGAGAATAGAACAATTTATGATTTCTGAGCAAAGCAGAAGTGTGTATTTCATGGGAAATGCTATTTTATGAATGCTCTTATTGTCTGTTCATGTGCAAAAATCAATTATCTTGCAGATTCGTGACCAGGAAAGGTCTGCACCTTTGTGCCCCACCTGTCACTGAAGAGCAGTGGGTTAAAGAGAATGTCAAGTTTCTGGACACTAGGCTCAAGAAGTGCAAAGAAACCAAATTCCATGTATGTAATTTACCTCAGTTTTATCAAATATTCAGTCATAGCGTTGTAGTTTTAGTTCCTCAGCTGTCTTTAATAGTATTGGATGACATAAAGCAGGTTGCATAACAGGCATGTCATCGTTATTGTACGAGTCATGCAGCAGGTCACTTTCTCTTCTCTGACTCATGGCTTTGTTTTTATAGTAGATCACAATTTAGATGTTAAAGTCTTACTCATGCAAAACCACAGACTACTCAACTATGAAACCACACGCCAAAACATCCTCCTACGGCAAAGAAACTGAGCTTTAAACAGACCACCAACAATGTGGACTTGGACTCAGTCGTGCTTTTTGTACATGAAGCTTGTGCTGCAGATTTCTATTTCAAATAATGCAATTAGAATTAATATCAGGACTCTAACAGGAATGCAACAGTTCTAAAAATCGAATTTGACAGTCAAGTGTAAGTCTACAATCTCTTTATAAGGTGGCTTTAACCAAAGTCTCTTTAAGACAAGTCATTTCACTTGGTGGCCATCTTTGAAACACCTCTCTGGCATTCAAGTGCAGCTCCTATCTCTTTGAATGGAGAAAACATAAAATTCTCCGAAGCTGTTTGCCAAGCTTTCGATTAAATTTCACACTTGAAATCACCAATGAAATCTGACAACAACTGTCTAATAAATTTTGTTTCTAAACGTTCGAATCATGACAAAAAAACGGTATTTTTCAGGCTGGATTAAGCTAATGCGCATGCACAGACCTAAATTCGTGTCTCGTGCCTCATTTCGGAGGCGCCTGTCTGACTGTTTCTATAGGAACCGGAGCTTCTAACGGTGACACGATGACTTTACCAATCGGCGATTGGCTCTTTAGGAGGACTTATTCCGCCATATTGCGCATTGCACTTACTCCCATTCAAAACAATACGACTTACGCGTCTTGTGTTTTTCTATAGTCTTTGCTTTAACTAATTGTTTGCTTTTTGTGCTTTTATTTTCAGGAGAAACGCTGTCATGCCCTGAAGAATTTGTCTATTTGAGTGAACACACACACACACACACACACACACACACACACACACACACACACACACACACACACACACACACTCAGACACTCACGCACACACATATTCAATGGCAGCTAATGAACTAATTTTGACATAGATCATTTCTCCTATAACATCTTCCTGTCCTTTTTTTACCTGATCAAAGCAGGCCAAGTTGTGTGATCTCATTATTCACAAATGCATTTTTTTCCCTCTTTGTTTGTTCTATTTAGATATAATCATCTTGATGCATTAATAAACGAGTTGACATTATTGGTGGGACTGTATTCTTTATGTCACGTTCTGACTTCATAGACATTGTAAATGCATACTGTATTAACTGATTACATGTAATCTGGGTTATGTAATCAGAGTCCACAAATTACTTGTAATTAGGTTATGTTATGTTTTAAAATACTCGTAATCAGACTGCAGTTGCTTTTTAGTTGATTACATGATTGCATATTATTAACATAATGGCAGACACATTAAGATGCACAGATTCACATCATTTTATATTTACATGTAATGGAGGGATTCCCAAACTTTTTTTTGTCAGCTGAACATCTTTGACCCTAAATATTTACTTGAAGTACTGACTGAGATTTTAAGTTATTAATTAAATATGTAAGTTTTTACAGTAAAATATCCAAAAAACACTAGGCCAGTGTTATATATTTTGTTCACTTGAGTACTTACAATATCACAAATGTTTCCAACTATTTGTAAATTGTGAGAAAATTGCAATTTTAACCAAGTGAGGTTAAAATTGAGGAGTCGCCTGTCAATTGCGTCATACCCGCGTTACCCTCGGTTTCCGGTTTTATTTTGAAGAAACCATGGAAACACCAAAGACGCTTTAATATATTACATGTTTTAATAGGCAAGGGAACAACTGTTTGGTTACATTTATAGACAGAAAAATAATTATTGTTATATAGATCAACACGTTTAGTCTTATTATAGTTTAAATCTAATTTTCTTGATTTTTTGCGAGTATCATGCTTTACCATGCCTCAGAGAAAAACACTATTTTGTCAGGTAGCTAACATAGCATAATCAGATGCAGCTTTATTTTTATTAACAGTAATACAGCATTTTCTCCATCATACAGTACGTTTTAAAATTAATTGCATGCCATTTATCATCACAAGCCATCCAGCATTTAATATGATATTCTAATATGATCTTACTTCAGTGTGTCTCAAACAAGTGTCTCACAGCAGCCACCGAGCGAATGTACAGAGTAACTTTATAACATCATTTTCAACACTCTCAAATGTATCTAATATGATAAACAATGCTGTGTTACCTCATACTCATGACCGGAAAAGCGGAAGCGGCGCCGACGACTGTGTCATAATAAAGGTTCCGCTGCTCGTGAGGCGTGTGTTGCTCAATCGCTCCAGCGGCCTCGTTCAGCTCCCACAACACTCGGTCCTGCTCTGCTTCATACTACAGTAACGTTAATAATCGCATCCATGAACATGATTTCTTCCTGAATTCTATCCCTATCCTTTGAGGTGAAGATCACATGTCCCAAGATTCCACGCTCAAACTTGGCGTCGTCAAGCTACGCCTTTGTTTTGAAAAGGCCTGTAGTGACCTCTAGCGGACAGAAAATATTACATATTGTACCTTTAAGTCAATAATCTAAATGCATTTGCAGGTTCTTTTATGTCAGATAATGGTCACACAACATGCAGGTGAACAAATAAAATATTTAATCTTTTTTTAGTAACCTAAGTGTTTATTTTTATGATTTAATTGTCACAAACTCCTTACAGTTCTTTCCAAACTCCATTTTGGGAAACTCTTGACATTTAATGTACTTCATGTTGTTAATAAAAAAGAATGGAATGTATGTTCTTTCTCTTTGTATTTTTATATCAGTATGGTGCAAGATAATTTGTAAGTACACAGCACTGAACACATATGTGAGCTGATTTATGTGAGGAACGTTTTATTGAGTCCTTAAATAAAGTGAATTAAAATCATTGTGGACTAACCCTATCTCTAAAATACAACTTTTGGCTTTTAGTCCATAAAGACATTATTCAGTGTCTCTGAATGGAGATTTTGCTTCTGTTGAGATTCTGTCTGATATTATTTCCCCAAAGACGGCTTCACAAGCACACACACTCTAACTCTAAACGCCAGTGAGCGGCGCTAATGAGCCGATCTGATCTCTTCTGTGTAGCGCCGTCAAACAAACACGAAGAAGAGGGCTAATCATACCAACTCCGCAATATGACAGGATTTTCAGACTCTCACGTCGTATTTCATGTTCTGTGTATAATTATTATGCTCTTAAATGACGGAACTATCTGTAATGTTGGTAAGTGAGCTTTGAACAAATGAAATATCAATACGAAAATCCGTGAACATAACAAAAACAAAGTCAGGTAGCTGGATAACTGCTAGCAAACATCTTGTTGCCATGGAGAAGCGCAAACTTGAATGTATAATTAAAACATATGTTAATAATGTAAATTAAGCATGTATTCATTAATAACTTCAATGGTATTTAAATAAACCCTTATATTCCAAAGTCAACCGTAATATAATTCTGAAATCAATAGAGAATGTATGATTATTTCAGTGTTTCAGCCAGCGTTTCTTCTGGCATCTGGTCCAAGAATATCATCATTTCTGGTTGGAAACGTGTCTGGCATTTCCTTCAGCCTCAGTGCTGTTTCATCCTCAAATGCAACAGGTAGACAATTACCACAACATTTCTATTCAAACACCTACACACATATGTGACACTTCACAATGAGCTCCCATTAGTTAACATTAGTTAATGCATTAATTAACAAGCAGCAATACTTTTAGAAGCATTGTTAGTTCATGTTAACTAATGGATTGTAAAGTGTTACACATGGACACTGTAATATTTGAGCTTCAACAAATGTTTTCATTGTGAACCTCTTCAGGTAGCATCCCATCTTCATCCTGTATGCCGGTTTATCAAACGCAGTGGAATCTTTCATATGAATTAATTGGGAAGGTGAGTTGATTCTGCCACATTGACTGTTGGTTTATGCAGTATAGAAGGGCAAATACTGTATCTTCATTCTGTTTAGAAGTTACTTAAAATTAGCAACATGGAAAATTTATGAAGTATGGAAAACATTTCCAGTAGTTAACAAGCATCAACACAACAAGAAATGGACTTGTAAAGTCCCCGGTGAAGTAACAGGAAAATGCAAACTGTATTATTAACTTTTATTCCAGTTAACCTGTCATTATGCAGGGTGTGATCACCTACGCATAACTGAAATTCCCCCACTGTTTTCCTGTTTAGCATTATCAGGGAAATAGTTTATAGGGAGGTGCATATTATGAGCTCCAGAACTTGCCCAGGGATTAATAATAATCTTTTGGGCGACGTCTTAGTAAAATGAAAAATTACTTTTCTTTGTATTTCTTTAGGTACCTCAGTCAGCACAGGTGTTTGCAACATTATTAAACATGTTTGCACCGGAGGTGCTTTAGAGTTTAATAGAGCATTCAAACATACAGTAATCAAAAAAACATTTTCTGGTAATTTCCCATTGTGAAATGGCACTTCTTTTTTTGCTCTTCTAAGAAGTATCTTCTAAGAACATACACTACCGTTCGGTAGTTTGGAGTCTGTAAATTTTTTTATTAACTTAAGGAAATAATTTGTTTATTGAGCAGAGATGCATTAAATTGATCAAAAGTGACAGTAAAGATATTTATAATGTCAGTTCTTATCTTTAGAACTTTCTAGTAATCAAAGAATCCATGGTGTCCACAAAAAAATATGAATGTTTTCAACATTGATAATAATAATAAATGTTTCTTGAGTGTCAAATCAGCATATTAGAATGATTTCTGAAGGATCATGTGACACTGAAGACTGGAGTAATGATGCTGAAAATTCAGCTTTGATCACAGGAATAAATTTCATTTTAAAATGTCTGTTTATTTTACAAAATTAGTTAAATTAATTACTCATCCTCATGCCGTTCCACATCTGTAAGACCTTTGTTCAACTTTGGAACACAAATTAAGATATTTTAGTTGAAATCCGATGGCTCAGTGAGGCCTCCATAGGGAGCAATGACATTTCCTCTCAAGATCCATAAAGGTACTAAAAACATATTTAAATCGGTTCATGTGAGTACAGTGGTTCAATATTAATATTATAAAGTGATGAGAATATTTTTGGTGCGGCAAAAAAACAAAATAACTACTTATATAGTGATGGCTGATTTCAAAACACTGCTTCAGGAAGCTTCGGAGCGTTATGAATCTTTTGTGTCGAATCATGATTCAGATCGCGTGTCAAACCGCCAAACTGCTGAAATCACTTGACTTTAGTGATCCGAACCGCTGATTTGACACAAAAGATTCATAACGCTCCAAAGCTTCATGAAGCAGTGTTTTGAAATCAGCCATCACTATATAAGTTGTTATTTTGTTTTTTTGGCGCACCAAAAATATTCTCATCACTTTCTAATATTAATATTGAACCACTGTACTCACATGAACTGATTTAAATATGTTTTTAGTACCTTTATGGATCTTGAGAGAGGAAATGTCATTGCTGGCTATGACACTGAATCATCGGATTTCAACAAAAATATCTTAATTTGTGTTCTGAAGATGAACGAAGGCCTAACGGGTGTTGAACGGCACGAGGGTGAGTAATAAATGACATTATTTTCATTTTTGGGTGAACTAACCCATAACAATGAACAGTTCTTCTACAGCATTTATTAATCTTATTGTTAATCTCAGCATACTAATACATTTAAGATCAAATGTTATATCTGTTAACATTAGTCAATGCACTGAACTAACATGAACATTTTATTAACTAATAAAAATATAAAAATATATGCTGTAAAAATATATTGCTCATTATTAGTTTGTGTTAGTTTATGTATTACTAAACACTGTAAAGAGTTAGCGATTTTTTTTTATTAATGTTTTTGAAAAAAGTCTCTTATTCTCAGCAAGGCTAAAAAAAAAAAGTAATATTGTGAAATATTAATAAAATTCAAAATAACTGTATTCTATTTTAATATATATTAAAATGAAATGTATTCCTGTGATCAAATCTGAATTTTCAGCATCATTACTCCAGTCTTTAGTGTCACGTGATCCTTCACAAATCATTCTAATATGCTGATTTGCTGCTCAAGAAACATTTCCTCTTATTATCAATGTTGAAAACAGTTGTGCTGCTTAATATTTTAGTGGAAACGGTGATAATTCTTTTTCAGTATTCTTTGATAAATAATAATAGTTAAATGCATTCTTATATTCTAAATATAAAAGTCCACACCACAACTATAACGAAAATGGCTAAAAGAAGATATCGTTGAGTCCCTTTCAGAACAATTTTTGATAGCCAATCAGAATTTATCCTGCTTTATAGAGCTCAAGCATTTAAAGCGTCAGACATCAAACTGGATGCTAATATACTTATTATCATAGTTCTCTTTATCATTATCGTTCTTGATGTGAACAGGAATTTCATTTCTTAAATAAAAATCTTACTGACCCAAACATTTTGAACGGTAGTGTATATGCTATTCATTTCAAAGAGTAATGTCCAAATTTATACATTGAGGAAAACGAGGCAAAACACCTGCCATACTGGAACTTTGCATTATTGAATACCAATATATTCTTTCTGTTGAATACCAATATATCAGAATGCCTTCCTGGTACGACTGAGTCTCAACCGCAGTCTTCAGCTGTGTGGGAATGAAACATCTTTCCCAGACTGCTGCCTGGATCCACTCTGCCTCCAGGAGACTCTACTTGTGTCTGCATGTGCTGATGAAACCCTCAAAGCCTCACTCATTATACAGACCCAGATTTATGCCCAGATCTTCCCCAACAACCCCCCTTCGGGTTAGTGTCTCTTTACATGTTACTGAATATGAAGTACTGACTGTAGTACAACCTAGTGGTTTTTAGTACCATTGTGGTACTACTGTTGTTGTTTTTTAGTAGTCAAGTCAAGTAACATTTATTTATATAGCACTTTATACAATTATACATTCTATGAACTATAAGTAACTTTGCAACTACATGTCGGCTACAAGTCTTTAGAGCATTAGTAGACTGTCTACTTAATATCTGCTAACACTTTATTTGATGATCCCCCAAAAGACATTCTACTGACTGTATGTAAATTTGCAAGTACATATCAACTTATTCTACTAACCATAATCTTAATCTTACTTTAACAGTCCACTGATACTCTGAGAGTTAGATGACATGCAAATTAATGAGAGTTAGTTGACATGAAGTTGCAAAGGTTCTTATAGTTAATAGAATGTCTAAAGTGGAGTAGCGAAATAAAGTGTAACCTAAAGCAGCTCTGAAAGAGACAAGTGTCATTATTCAGCTCAAGTCAGTTCATTGTTGATTCAGTTTAGTTCAATAACTGTGTCAAAATTCATCAATTATGAATGAAGCCAAATCTGCTATTCTGTAGTACTCTGGTATTCTTGAAGTACCATCAAATTCCATGGTTCATTTAATATTACTGTCACTTAAACATTTTTGTTGGCATTTATTAATTTAGAAGAAGTACATTCGAGGAACATCACAAGCAGTAGAGCATGGAATGCATGAAATGATTAAATGTATACCTTGAATGCAATGTACTGTAAGTCACTTCAGATAAAAGTGTCTGCCAAATGTATGTTATCATGGCATTACCATCTGATTACCATCTGATACCATCATTTGTACCATGGTACCACTATAGTACTTTTTCATAGATGAATCCTTTGAATATGTTAATGTTTCTTGTACTATATCATAATACATATGTAATTTTTTGCAGAAAATAAAACAGCCATTCCCAACCAAGTGTTTCAGCCTCTCGGCAGCTGCCCATGTGATGTTTCCCTTGGAGAGTGTGACATACGCTGCTGTTGTGACCAGGTAATACTGAAAGCTTGGAGAAGGTTTAGAATATATTTAATCATAATAGGTGGACAGTTGAACATCTGTCTCTAATACATCAGTGCTTTTCAATGGGATTCTGCTGTTGATCCAGTTGACCCTTTGAAGTTGTGATAGTCTTTTCATCCATATTGTAATGTATATCTGAGTGAAACGGATTCTTGAACAAGAATAAAATTAGGACAGGCTTGATTTTGTCCATGGGGAATTGATTGGATGGTTGGATGTTTGTGGTTTGCTATTGGTCGATTTCATGTGAGTGACAGGTTGTCCCGCCCTCACGCTAGTAAACACATCATCAGGAGAGAAGAGATGTCACTGAAATGGGCAGTGGAAGTTATTTTGATTAAAAATTACGAGGACATATTAATTTTTTTTAAAGGTGCCCTAGAATTAAAAATTGAATTTACCTTGGCATAGTTAAATAACAAGAGTTCAGTACATGGAAATGACATACAGTGAGTCTCAAACTCCATTGTTTCCTCCTTCTTACATAAATCTCATTTGTTTAAAAGACCTCCGAAGGACAGGCGAATCTCAACATAACACCGACTGTTACGTAACAGTCGGGATCATTAATATGTATGCCCCCAATATTTGCATATGCCAGCTCATGTTCAAGGCATTACACAAGGGCAGGACGTCTGGATGTGCACAGCTGAATCATCAGACTAGGTAAGCAAGCAAGGACAACAGCGAAAAATGGCAGATGGAGCAATAATAACTGACATGATCCATGATATCATGATATTTTTAGTGATATTTGTAAATTGTCTTTCTAAATGTTTTGTTAGCATGTTGCTAATGTACTGTTAAATGTGGTTAAAGTTACCATTGTTTCTTACTGTATTCACAGAGATAAGACTGTCGTTATTTTCATTTTTAAACACTTGCAGTCTGTATAATTCATAAACACAACTTCATTCTTTATAAATCTCTCCAACAGTGTGTAATGTTAGCTTTAGCCACGGAGCACTATCAAACTCATTCAGAATCAAATGTAAACATCCAAATAAATACCATACTTATGCGATTAGACATGCTGCATGACGAACACTTTGTAAAGATCCATTTTGAGGGTTATATTAGCTGTGTGAACTTTGTTTATGCTGTTTAAGGCAAGCACGAGCTCGGGGGGCAGGGAGCATGAGAATTTAAAGGGGCCGCAGCATGAATCGGCGCATATTTAATGATGCTCCAAAACAGGCAGTTAAAAAAATGAATAAAAAAAAATCTATGGGGTATTTTGAGCTGAAACTTCACAGACACATTCAGTGGACACCTTAGACTTATATTACATCTTTTAAAAAGACATTCTACGGCACCTTTAAATTATGTGCATGGATAAATCATTTATAATAGTACTGCGATATTGCAAAAAAAAAGAAGAATTTTGATTTAATGGTGACTTTAATAACCCATCCTACCTTAGCAGCTATTACTGCGTAGTTTGATACTTTGAATACTTTGATACTAAGAAAAAAATTGCAGCGTCACAGTTATCTCATAAGAATAACATCCAATTAGTTTTTACCATTTTATGAGTACATTTTACTAAAAATCACGCTGGTCATTCCTAAGGGGATGTTTTGTAAAGCTTATCTGAGATGCAGACATCAACAAAGGAGCGCATGATAAATTCTTGTGTATTTATTAGTGTATATTTCCTCTTTTAGGACTGCACTCAAGAAGTACTGTGGTTATTTGCGACTCAGTGTCTTCCTGGACCTTTCGGGGGAAGTTTCAGTCCTGTTCCAGAGTATCAGTGCTCCACTCAGTCCTCTGAAAATGACCCTGATTGGTTCCCCTTTCTCTGTGTCACCTCTCCATTGGACAACAACCCCTTTCTGGGACTTTTCTACAATGGTCAGACAGTGTAAGAAGTGGAAGTTTTTCAGTGCAATATCTTCTATACAGTTTCAGATGTATATCTCCATGTATTATTAGACTTACTCAAAAATACACTACTGTTCAAAAGTTTGGGGTCAGTAAGAAATGCTCACCAAGGCTGTATTTATTTGATCAAAAATATAGCAAAAACAGTAATATTGTAAAGTGTTTTCTATTTGAATATATTTTAAAATGTAATTTATTCCTGTGATGCAAAGCTGAATTTTTCAGCATCATTACTCCAGTCTTTAGTGTCACATGATCCTTCAGAAATCATTCTAATATGCTGATTTGCTCCAGAAACATTTCTTATCAATGCTGAAAACAGTTCTGCTGTTTAATATTTTTTTGAAAGCTGAGATACAGCGTTATTTCAGGATTTTTTATGAATAATAATTTAAAAAGAAAAGCATTTATTTTTACATTTACATTGACATTTAATCACTTAGCAGACACTTTTCTCCAAAGCAACTTACAAGTGAGAACAATAGAAGGAATCAAATCAATACGAGTACAACAGTATGCAAGTGCCATGTCGAGTCCCAGTTATTGCTCAAAGCAAAATTATTATAGAAAAAGTGCTAATATTACTGGGTCAAGTTAGTTGAAACAGAAATTCTTTGTAACATTTTAAATGTCTTTATTGTCACTTTTTGTCAATTTAATGCATCCTTGCTAGATAAAAGTATTAATTTCTATAGAAAAGACCCCAAATCGTTGAGCAGTAGTGCATCTTTGGAAATGTTCTAAATTTGCATGGGTTTTTACAGCTCCCCAAAGCCCAGTCCATCATTCCAAGCCCCGCTTATGACAGCTGCTGTACCTCCCATTAACTACCGCCAGGGGGATCCAATATTCACTAAGGATGACAAATACTTCACCATCCCACAGGTTAGATAACATTGCTAGTGTATCTGCCATTTTATATGAGTGCACTCATTCATGCATGTGTGTGTCTGTCTACTGAGCAGAACTCTGGACTGGGCCAGTGTGCAGACAACGCTCCAGTAGCATTTTTGGAAAACTTTGAGTCTCAGTGTGTGAGGAGGCTGCAGTCCTGTCCATCACCATCTGATGACCTGAGGGTGGATGTTAAAGATGGATGGGGAGGTAGATATTCAGTATGACAGTTTATTTGCTTTCCTCAACCAAACACAAGAACATAGACCGCATATTACAACATAATTGTTACGATTTCCTGATTGGTCTAGGGGAGGAAGGCAACAGAAAAAATGGATGGTGGCGAATGAATGTGCAACAGCATGAAGACACCCCGTCTCCAGACCCAGAGTTGTTTCACAACAACTCAAATAACCACATATTTCACAAAATAAATTATTATTCAAGCAAAGCCAAACAAAAGAAAAATAAGGGTATCAGATTCAAAGGGGGTATTGCCAAAACAACAAACATAAATCAATCTAACTCCTCATTAACCAAATTACCTAAACTAAAAGAAATTACAGCAAAATAAGCTAACTCCCTAGCTAACATAAACAGGAGATCTTTTAAATCTAAATTATAGAGTGTAATAAGAGAGACAAAGGACAGAAACTCTACTTCTTCAATAAGTTCAACAAATAAGGTAAAGATACACAGAGCCACCAGCTACTTGCTTTAACACAACATCAAGTCTGGGGTTGCGGATGAGACTTCAAATCTGATGATAGCTGCAGCTTAAATACTCTCTCTCCCCTTCCATCATCCAATCACAACTGGATACTCATTAATGAAGTCAGGTGGTAACAGTTGCTCTGTGGGGAGAGAGAGAGAAGGAGAAAAACACATGCAAAGCATAGCTTGGGCACAACAACAAAACCCCTCTGCGTAACATAATACAATACGTAGAATCAAACATACATTCAGTACCAACGATTCTTATCTTTAAAAAGTCTCCATATCTGATAAAACATATTCCAATGTGAGAAAATCTAAAATCTTTTTATGCTATGCTGACATCTTTCATGTGCTATTATGTATATAAGTATGAAAATGTCCTTCCCGGTGTTCCTTTTACTCATTTAACAGTGTTTTAGAATACAACTTTATGCTTTTAAGGAAGAGCGTGGGAATCGTGAATCTACCCTCAATGATATGCTTCAGATATGTAAATATAGCTTATGAATCTATTGATCGCCTTGTCTTTCTGAGTAAGCATTCAAATATGCATATGTTCTTATGTTTGCACTCTTTCCAGGTTTGGTCACAGTCAGCGTTGTGGATGAAGTAGCCGATGACCTTAGATTATTTCTGTCAGATTCTCTTGAGCCTATATCTGGTCAGTTGCATTAACGTTTTCAGCAGTTATTTATTTAAATATAATTACATATAACTACAATGATATACACTAGCATTCAAAAGTTTGGGGTGAATATGTTTTTTTTTAAAAGAAATTAGCACTTTTATTCAGTGGACATTTATAATGTTCAAAGATTTCAATTTCAAATAAATATTGTTCTTTTGAACTTTGTATTCGTCAAAGAATCCTGAAAAAATATGTCACTGTTTCCACAAAAATATTTAGCAGCACAACTGTTTTCAGCTGAAAATAATAAGAAATGTTTCTTGAGCAAATCAGCATATTAGAATGATTTCTGTAGGATTTCTGGAGTAATCAGCTTTGCCATCACAGAAATAAATTACATTTTAAAACATAAAATAGAAAATAGTAATTCAAAATTGTAATAATATTTTACAGTATTACTGTTTTTACTGTCAAATAAATGCAGTCTTGGTATGCATAAGTAACTTCTTTCATTAAAAATCATTACAAATCTTACCAACCCAGAACGTTTGAATGGTAGTGTACATATCAAATAATAATACAGAAAAAGCTTACTAAAGTTTCTCTTTTAGAAACATTGTAGTAACATGGATCTTTTCATTGTATAATTGTTTTTTAGAGCCACAACAGTGTGATAATGTCATTGTGGCCTTGCGTTACACTCTTTATTGGAGAGAGAATGGCCTCACTGCCATTACTGTGAAACGGACCACTGCAAACATCACTCTACCTGGTGTGTCACAACTATTGTCTTCCTGTTGACTCTTACAGTATGACACCACCTCTTCACTGCACCTGTTTTTCTTATGGAATGCATCTCTTTATCATGTTTTTTTAATCTTACCTCTCACCTCCCATCTAGTATCTTTGACCAGAAGATATTCTGCAGTGTTTGTCAACGGAAATGAAACATCTCAACCAAACTCTGGCAATCCAGGTTAAAGCAACTCCCTAACTCCCTTCAGATGCTCAGGAACATTGTTTAAAACTTAGGAATAATTTATTATGCATTACTAATATTTGGACAGGTTACCTGGTGAAGAGGCCAGTGATTGGTGGCATTTTGGACTCTGCTGCAGAAATTATACAGAGGGCCCAGATCAATCTCTGGCAGCCAGGTAGTGTAACATATTCATATTTATCCATACAGGACTACAAAAAAATATTACTTTGATCCTGTGCGGTTTCCTCTGCAGGTGGAGATGGACTGTGCTCTTCTGCTGAACTGAGACCAGCTCTGTTCGGGATCAACTCCACATCAGGCTGTATGATTCCTGTGAGTTTGCTGAATATGACACAGTGCAGCCAGGTGAGGTGAGTAACACTGCCGAAGGGTTTTGAACACAATACAGTAGATTCCTATAGAACAGCTTCATTTGACATGCGTCTTTCTTTTGCATGTCATTTCACAGAGAAACGGTGCGTGCTGTCCTAGCTGGATTAGTGACTGCTACACTTGTCTCCACGATGGGAAAACCAAACTTTTCCAACCTAGTGGATTGGGTCAACATTACTAGTGAGCACTACATCATATAATTATCTGTAAAATGTGTAATATATCAAGAGCAAACGAAGGGCCAAAAATCAAACTTGATTGAGGTCCGTGGGCCAAAAGTAAAAGTTGCATTATATCAAACTGTTATGTTAAATTTAAAGTGGTTAACCTTGGTTCCCCTCATTTATAATTTTATTTTTTTGTAATTTCAAACATTAATCAGTCTGCTTAACTAATCTGGTTTTATTTTCAACGTTTTATAGTACAATGATGTTTTTAATGTTACTTTTAAACACCAATTGACATTTAAAAATGTAAAATGAAATAAAAAAGAAAAGAAACTTAAATTAATCCACAAATAAATGATGATTTATAATATGTGAAGTAGATTTGTATTTCATGTGACAGAACATTTACTGATTAAAATATAAATTAGGGTGTATTATTAATAAGGGAATGATAACCATCTTTAAAGTAAGCATGATAATTAAATTAACATCTAAATGGTGCTCATTACATGGCTCTCTAGATGTGATTCTGTTGTCAGATGCAACTGGTGCCATCTTGTGTTCATTAATTGCATTGAAGAAAGGGTAACACTTTAGTTTGGGGTTGAATTGTCACTATGAATTAGTTGCTTATTAGCACGTATTACTAAGATATTGGCTGTTTATTAGTACTTCTAAAGCACATATTAATGTCTTATTCTGCATTACCATATTCTACATCACTTAATCCTACCCAATATCTAAACTTAATAACTACTTTACTAACTATTAATGACCAATGATTAAGAGTTTATTAAGGCAAAAGTCTTAGTCAATAGTTAGTTAATAGTGAGAAATGGACCCTAAACTAAAGTGTGACTGAAAAAAGATAACGGGCAACTTCAGTTCAGTATTAATATTATTGTAATGTTGTTGCATCCTGTCAGGGTTTATTTTGTTGCCGATTGCACGTAACACATAATGAACAAAAGGCAAGTTACAGCACAGTGTATTATATTCCCAAATATTCCTGCATATGCATAATAGCCTATATTGCAACTGCATGGGGACTAAAACAAAATGAACTTTTATTTTTTTGCATGTGAATTTAGATTGTTAAAATGATTTAAATTTAATTATATTAAGTTTTATTAGGTCTAACCTGGAAGTTTGCTGAGGCCCTCTAGTGGGCTCCTTGCCTGGCAAGTCCAAAATGATATATCTTCTACAAGATATATCAGTCCGGTCAGTCCGCCCTCCGTCGCGCCTCGAGTCAACTCCAAACCGTACCGTGCAATCAGATTCGTTTATTTCAGTGACTCAAACAGCGTCACTCTAGTGCGGCGAAAGTCCCTTCAATATCAACAAAGATGGCACACGCGAGACCCGAGAGTTTGTTCTATTCAGCCCTGAATTCAGTTTTAAATGACCAAAAAACACATTATTTACTTTTCGCTGTTGACTCTCTTGTCGCTCTGCTAACGTCATATCCGCCCTTCTCTGATTGGTTTACTCCGCTTCCTGTTTGCTCGGATTTGCTCCGCCCTAGAAATCGAATTGATTCAAAGGCGACCAGACTCATCCGCTGGTACAGCGGTGAGGCTGGATTTTCCAGGCAAGTGGGCTCCGGCCCCTAGTTGAGAACAACTGCTTTAAATGAATGAATGAACTTTGTTATTTCTCTTGTGTGTCTCAGCATCACCGCAGAACTCCAGTCAGCCAGCAGAGGACAGCATTGGAGAGTGTTCTGCTGTTCCGACCCACCTCCACATCCACGTGAGGAGCGTCATCATGGGCAGGGTGCAGGGTGTGCCTCAGATGGTTATACAAGCAGTGGAGATTAGGTACAGGACCGCTTCATTCAGCCTTTGTATTGTTCTTATCATCTCACATTCCTGATAGCAAACATGACAGCTTTATATTAATGTTTGAGCTTGATATATCTGAATGCATAGGCTGTTTTGAACATTTTGCTTTGCATTCATTCTTTTTCCAATTCTCAGTTTCATAGAAACAACATGGTGGATCGAGTGTGAAATGGGCAGTATGAACCCCTGTGTAAACCCAGAGCTAATGCAAAATTTTCCTGTGACCTCTTCTGTGACCTTTACTGACAGTCCTCTTAGTACACAACCCCCTAGATCCAGGTGGGTCATATACACACATATATCATTGAGTTTGATGATTGACTGAATATATACAGTTACATTTTAATTTCTAAATGTATTTATTTTTTTACATTTTAATTTTTTTTCTGAGAAAAAGTACAATAAAAATAATTAATTTTTTTATAATTTGATTTATTAATTTACATTTATTTTGAAATATAAATATAAATAAAATATAAATTATATTGGGACATTATGAAGACATCATATTTTTTAATGTTATTTTTTACAGACATTGTTTGTCATATTTCTTAGGGATGCACCAATATGAAAATTTTGGCAGATACCGATAAACAATAATTCTTTATATTTTAAAGCCAGTAACCGATATATTGGCCGATAAATCTAAATCAAAATTTTTATTAAAAGCCATGTCCCAAGCACACAGTTATAATGTTCTCATTATATTATTGTGTAGCCTACATGACAGACTTGCACTGCACATTGCACTTAACTGTATTTTCCTTTTTCAGAGTGATTTCAATCATATCAAGCAATTCAAAACCATAATGGTGGACAGTGTACATCTGAAGTGTCTCGGCTGAAGGAAAAATCCATTATTTATTGCCTTTAATATATTGGCCAAATTTTCTTATTGGGCCGATAACGATAACATTAAAAATGAACATATATCAGCCGATACCGATATGGTATACCGATATATATCAAGAATCCCAAGTATTTCTATTTGTTTTAATCTGTTACATGCACATGGCATTATTTCACAAATCCAAGCAGGTCATGCAGTCTTGTGAACTCTGTGAAGTTGAATTAAAGTATCTTCTCTTCTGCAGGTTCAGCATTAACTTCACAGAGTTTGACTGTGACAGGAACGATGTGTGCTGGCCTGAGCTGGCGTTCCCTCTCACAAGATATTACACTGGTGAGAGCTTGAATTTCTTATGGTTACTAATAGAATAAGACAGAAATAACAATGAAAACTCTGTCCTGTTAAATGAGTCAGCAACATTTTATATACTATATCATTTTTGTATGTTTTGTGCAGAAATGGCATCATGTTTTAAACTAGGTTATCCCTCATGTTTTGCTGTATTTAGGTAGTTGTCCTGCAGTGTGACCTCTTCTAAAACTATTATTGTAATTTTTGTGTATGCCGTTGTTATATCTGGGGATAACATACAATATTTGTGCTTTCAATTTGTCACACTGCAGTTTAGGTTTAGGTAAACTGCACATAGGTGATTTAAAAATAAAATGTAAAGTTTCCCTTGTGCGAAAATCTAAATCCTTGATTAAAGTATGATTTTTTTTTTTTTTTTTTTGCAGGTGAGCCATATTCCCAGGCTCTGGCTAAAGGTCTTATTCTAGTGTTCTTCTTCATCGCTGCGTCTGTTTTAGGAACGCCATGGAGACAAATCAGACAGGCATGGGACAGTGCTTGATGATGAGAGAGAGCAAGAGATAGAAAAGGACAATTATGTATCAAATAAAATTTGATATTCAATTGTAAATAGCTGTAAAGATAGAATAATTTTTCTTTTCTGGTTTATGAATTTTTATATGTTATGAACTATTTATTATGTTTTGTGAAAAGAACTTTTGTACTTTTTTATTGATTATTCGATGTGAAATAAAAATACACATATTTTATATGTAAAAAACAATGTTTTGTTTCTTCCACTACTATATATGTAACAAATTATCACATATAATAATATTAACTAATAACAATAATAATTGTTACTAATTATTATTCTTGTTATTTTATTATTATTATTATTATTATTAATACATGCGATATGATTATGTATTAATGCTATAGATTTTGAATCAGTGGTCCCGCAGCGCCCCCAGCGGTGCAAAGGTCGCGTAACAGGTGGGAGGGGACAAAAAACATCATTCCGTGCTCACAGTCTCTGACTCTAGCTGAATTTTAGACAGTTATTCTGGTGTACGCGTGGCGACATGAGCGGAAGAGTTGGAGATCTGAGCGTGAAACAAGCCGAAGCTTTGGCCCAGGTGAATTATTTTCCTTTTATTTCTATCAGCAGTCTCTCGTGGATTTAATTGCTCAGGATTTGTGGAGAATCGTGGTCATGTAGTAGATGACGGGATGAAACATTCTCCCGACCAGAGAGAGGCCACACACCGCAGAGGAAAACCGCCGAATCACATTCCTCTTGAATGCAGAATTAATAGACTTTGCTTAGAGTACAAAGTGTTTAAGCTTTAGGCTATTAGTTTATCACTCCATTGCTGAGTTGTGTAATTGACGTAACTGCGCAAGTTTGCACTGTTGTCAGCACATGAATAGATGTTTAGGGATAGTTTCCACCAGTGTGCATGTATGTGCAACTTTATAGTTGACTTTGCTCTTATGAAAGATCAAAGCATGTATATAATGGATGCATTGTATAATTCTTCATCTGTTTTCTTCAGTTTCGAGAAAAGGTTCAGGATATTCTGCCCCAGTGTCCATCCCAGAGTGACCACTTTCTGCTCCGATGGCTGAGAGGTGAGCTACTACTTTAACTGTCACATTCGTGATGCAAAATTAAGTAGGTTAAATATTAATTTCCTGTTTAAGTACTTAAATGTTGAGTAAGAGAGAGAGAGAGGAATCCCTCTGTCCTATCTAAATATATACAGAAATGTATTTACTCTCTTGGAGAACAGTCATAATAGGTAGGCATTAAAAAGCTTAATTAATATAAAAGAGTGTGCATGTTCTATAGAATCTAATTTTATACTGTGGAATAGAAAACAATATTTTAGAATGTTACAATCTAAAGAATAAAATCTTGTAGAATGTCACTATTAAACTATAATGACAACTGTTAAAAAATCTTCTGACTGATACTACCTATAGAATAGAATTGTATTCTACCACATAGAATAGTAAAAGATAGAATAAAATTTTATAGAATGGTCATACTTAAAAAAATACAAATAGCACACCATCTGTTTAATTCAATATTATAGAATGACCATATGTATGAAGTGTAATTTTATAGAATAGAGTCTTTTGGAATGATAGAGTCTATAGAGTAGAATCTTTTTTTTAGACTATAATCTCTATTTTAAGAATAGAATCATAGGATTTTGTAAGCAAATTCTGATGGGATTCTGGAAAGACACGATATGTCCTGTACCGACTCATGTTCAGACAGTATGAATCAGTGTAATCGGATCAAGGCTGCGTGTATCTCAGGATTCAGGAACGAGGAGGATGAGTTCTGGATAGTCTTGGAACTCACAATACTTTATAGATTAGGCCTTCATGTATTGTTCTGGTTAGAAATGTTCTAGATTTGTTTGTTCGTTCAATTATTTTGAATCTTTATGGCTACTTTATTTATTTACAGAAACATATTACATGAAAAAATGTTTGCGGTCTACTCTAGATTTAATTGGAGTGTTATTTATGTTAATTAACTTTAATATTTAAAGGTGCTATATGTAGGCTAAAAAAATTTCATTTGCCAATGTGTGAATAGCTTGTAACAAAACTTAAAAAACGAGACATCCTCCAACTTCCTAGGATGTCAATAAAAGTCTGATTTTTATGTGAAGGACTCGGGACGTTTTTCCTGGGACAATTAAAAGGATGTGACGTTTACGTGCACTGGCCTAGAGCCTCTCTTCTGTTCTATGACACATTAAACGAATGTTTAGACAAGGTTTAGGATAATGCCCAAAGTGTCATTTTGTACTGTAATGTGTCATGAAAAGAAAAGGGTTTAATTTAAACTATAGTCTCACATAGGTCTGTATAGTCTGTAGTCTCAAATATAGGCCTACAGTGTAATTTTAATTACGTCATCTGTCAACACGATGCCGGTGAATTGCAGAGCTGGTGCAAACATATCCACATCGCTATCAGATTCTGTCTTAACTGCTGCTTTCTCACCGCTGTCATTTATGTTGTTTGTTTATTGTGTTATTAAGATGAAAGCGCGCAGCAAATATTTACATATTCAACTAAACGTCCCTCTTAGCAGAGGGGCGGCGACTGGATGTTCGTTAACAGTATATTGCTGCAAAGGTTTTTCCAAATTTGTACTTTTAAGTAAAGAACGGAAAAGAACTTCGCTGTGAGTATATCGTTGTCTTGAATCACGCTGTGTCTTGTACGTTATGTGAGCAATAAGTTGCTGTCTGCAGTTCACTTAGCAGCCACCGGTGTCGCTAATAACAAGGGTTTCGGAATTCTACACAGAGCCCCTTTAAGTTAGTTAAAGGGATAGTTCACCCAAAAATGAAAATTTGATGTTTATCTGCTTACCCCCAGGGCATCCAAGATGTAGGTGACTTTTTTTCTTCAGTCGAACGCAAATTATGATTTTTAACTGCAACCGCTGCCGTCTGTCAGTCAAATAATAGGAGTGATTGGGAACTTGAACAATAAGAGTCGAAAAAACTTCCATAGACAAATCCTAATTAAACCCTGCGGCTCGTGACGACACATTGATGTCCTAAGACACGAAACGATCGGTTTGTGCAAGAAACCGAACAGTATTTATATCATTTTTTACCTTTAATACACCACTATGTCCAACTCCGTTCAGCTTCCGGTTAGTGAGGTCTGATCGCGCTCTGACAACGGAAGTGATGTCTCGCGCTCATTGAAGTATATGGGCGAGACATCACTTCCGTCAGCAGAGCGGGTTTTTTGACCTCACTAACAGGATGCTGAACGCAGTTGGACATAGGTGTATTAGAGGTAAAAAATGATATAAATACTGTTCGGTTTCTCACACAAACCGATTGTTTCGTGTCTTAGGACATCAATGTGTCGTCACGAGCCGCAGGGCTCGTTAATTTGGACTTGTCTAAGCAAGTTTTATTTACTGTTACAGTAGAAGTTCCCATCCACTGCTATTATTTGACTGACAGACGGCAGCGGTTGCAGTTAAAAATCATAATTTGCGTTCGACTGAAGAAACAAATTCACCTACATCTTGGATGTACTGGGGGTAAGCAGATAAACATCAAATTTTCATTTTTGGGTGAACTATCCCTTTAAGTTTCTCTAATTTTCTCTTTTGTTCCTCTTTTGTAAGTTGCTTTGGATGAAAGCGTCTGCTAAATGCACAAATGTAAATGTTTTCTAAACTTTTGTTTGACCCTCCAGAGTGGCTTTTAAACCCTCTCTGGCAGCATTAAAGAGGCTGTTCTTGGGTGTTGACAAAGGCTGTTTTGTGTTCATGAACTCTGCTGAATGCAGCCAGTCTTCTGCAGGGATTTCTAAGCACCAGACAGAGGCTAGCAGCACAGATTTTACATGAGATTACTGATGTAAATGTTTAATTAGCATATAAAAAAATGAGTCCATCTAGAGTCTAGAATGCATGATGGTAGCTCTAGAGCAGGGGTGTCCAATCCTGCTCCTGGAGGGCCACTGTCCTACAGAGTTCAGCTCCAACCCCAATTAAACACACCTGAACCAGCTAATCAAGGTTTTTAGGCATACAGGAAACTTTCAGACAGGTGTGTTGTGGTAAGTTAGAGCTAAACTCTGCAGGACAGTGGCCCTCCAGGACCGAGTTTGGACACCCTTGCTCTAGAGTGTCATATTATATCATGACAATGCATGCTTTTCCTCTGAAGGATGTGGGGTTATTCATATATGTAGTTCTACATACCTGTATTATAATCTTTTGTGCTGCATAAGAGTGTTGACACATGCACATTTCGTTAATAAAGGCTGTGGTGTCTCGCAAGTGTTGATAAGATAAACACTCGATTGTGAAACAAGTCATTGAGGTCTGCAGTGATGTGATATGAGTTCAGTTCACTGCAGTATAACATTGAGTGTGCAGGTAGTTTATGCCTTTAAATAAATGCATATTCTACCATTCAAAGGTCTGGGGTCAGTAAGTCTATTTCAAATAAATGCTGTTCTTTTGAACTTTCTATCCATCAAAGAATCCTGAAAAAAAGAATATTACTACTCACAATATTACTATTGCTGATTAAATAAATGCAGGCATGGTGAGCATAAGACTTATTTCAAAAACATTAAAAAAAAATATTACCAACTCCAAACTTTGATTGTAACTTCATAATGGCTGTAGAGGTTAATTAGTGGTACTATTACCACTAATTAATTAGTACTGTTGCTTATATGAGTTTGAACAGTCTTAACCCCAAGTATTTAGGTGCATATCTCGTCCTACATTATTTGCGCTGTGAACATGAGTGATATCTGTGATTTTTTTTTTTCACTGTCAGCAAAAAAAGGTACGGTGCTTGTCACTGGGGCAGTGCCCTAAGGTACAAAAGTGAAAAAGTACATCTTTGTACCTTACTTACCCCTAAATGGTCCCTATTAGTACCTTAAAGGTACATATTGTGATTTAGACTTACTGCCTCATGGACAATAAAATAAACAAAAAAAAAACCCATAGACATACATTGAAGCCATATCTAGAGACCAGAATATCATATAGATATCAAGAGACTTGGGGATGAGCCAGTAAGCAAACACCTAGCAACCTCCCAGAACACCCTGGCAACCAAATTAGCAACATTCTAAAAAAACGTCAACATGTCAACATCATCGTAACAAAGGCTAATATAAGCATACTATGAATTAAACTATTAATTAATTTTGTTTGATAAAACTGGTGGTAAAAAATATTGTTAAATTATTGTAGGCCTCCATAATGTTTTGTATTGTTTTATTGTTATTGTGATTATTTTAAATTCTATTTCTCTTTGCCTTTACTGATGATTAATGGATTAATACACACATATATATATATATATATATATATATATATATATAAAATGTAAATAAACTAGATTAAAAAGTTTGTAGACAAACTTTGATGATGGCTTGAGAAAGCCAAGCCAGAAAGATCAAAGGTAGTATGAACAGCTTTAAGTTTGAAAGTCCTAAGTTTTAAAGGTTTTAAATTTAAAGTATTTTTAGTTTTAGTTTTAAAACCTAGATAGATAGATTTAGAAATTTTAGTCTTATAAGAAAAATAAAAATCTTTAGTAGATCAGTATGCTGGCTTTCTCAAGCCAACATAATAAATCTAGTTTGTTTGAGTAATGATGTATTTAACAAAGTCACTCTATTCACCATGAAAAATCTTCATAAGAAAGCAACTGACATATCCGTTCCACAAAACACTGAGTGCTTTTGTCAGCTGTGTCACATAATCTTCTTTATGAGTATTAAATACTTATGTATGACTCCATGTCTGACTAATTCTGGGTCAGTTGTGTCTCTAGGCCAGTCAGGTACAGACTAGAGTGACTATAAGACAATGAAACTAATCCACTCACTATACAGGGCAGTGGAAATTAAATAGGGTTGGGTTGAATTTGTAATTAGTATTAGGTTTTTTTTTTTTTTGTGGTAATACTTGTTTGAGGATAGGCGTTTCTCTCCAACAAAATAAGCCTATCTACATGGGAATATGTTGAAGGTCAGCACACTGCGGTCACCTAGTCTGGGCCCACATGTCTGCAAACTTTTCTCCTTTTCAACTGAACAGTTAATCTGTTACCAAATAGTAACTTTCAGGGGCACACGGCTTTAAGTTATCTTGTAGAGTTAAGACACATAAAAGCATGATGTTGAGTAAGTTCCATTAGCACAATATGCTCCTTATACTGTGAGTGTGCCAGTTTATTATTGGATTTTGCCTTTGTACTAGCCATGTGCTTAAATATTAGGGCTGGAAACTGAAGGTTTGTAGGTTCAAACCCTGCAAGACACTTAAAGGGATAGTTTACCCAAAAATCAATATTCTGTCATCATTTGCTCCAATCCTGTATGAATTTCTTTCTTCTGCTGAACATAAAAGAAGATATTTTGAAGATTGTTGATAACCAAACAGTTGATGGACCCCATAGTATTTTTTTCCGTACTATAGAAGTAAATTGGGCCCATTAGCTGATTGGCTATCAACATTCTTCAAAATATCTTCTTTTGTGTTCAGCAGAAGAAATAAATTTATACAGGTTTGGAACAACTTGAGGTTGAGTAAATGATGACAGAATTTTCATTCTGGGTGAATTATCCCTTTAAGCTTCCTGTAATAAATTAGTTATATTGAAAAAAAAAGAACAGTTTAATGACAAATAAGTGCATACTTTTGTTATCTTTTCTATACTAAGTAATTACATATTTTTTCACAACTTGTCTCTCTTGTTTTCCAGCCAGGAATTTCAATCTACAGAAAGCCGAGGCCATGCTGCGCAAGGTATTGCACAAACTTAATACTATATAGTGTTTTTTTTTTTTTTTATATTTACGCTACTATTCAAAGTTTTGGGTCAGAATTATATATATATATATATATATATATATATATATATATATATATATATATATATATTATTGTATTATTATTATAATGTATTTTAAAATACATAATATATTATTCTATAAAGTAATATAAGTAAATAATGTGTTAATAATTATAATAAATTATTACAATAAACAATTAATTAGCTATTTATTTTAATATATTTTTCATTTTTAATTTTTTTTCTGTGATTGAAAAGCCATTTCTTATTATTAACTTATTATTATTATTATTATTATTAGTTCAAAATGGTTGCTGCTAAATGTTTTTTTCCCCAGGATTTTTTAAAAGAACAACATTTAGGCTATATGAAATAGAAATCTTCTTGCTGAAATATTTAAAAAAAAAATCTTATTGAGGCCAAACGGTAGTGGAAATTAGGGATGGGCATTTCAAGCAAAAATAATATTTGAAAATCGCTGGGAATTATTCGATTATTATTCGAAAATCGCACCCCTCCCACGCATGCACGCACGCATGCACACACAAACAGAGAGAGAGGGAGATAGACCATTGACGCTTTCAGTATGATATTGATAAACTGTTTAATTCATTGGGGAATATGCTGTCTTAACTCAATAATGTGCTGAAACATATTAATATGTTCGTTAATATAAGTGAAAGTAAAATCCGCACGGCCATTCATAACGTTGCGAAGCAGAGCGAGCGCTTTCAATTAATTCCTACGTTGAGCTTCCACATGAATAAACTGAAAACGCTCGCTCTCCACCAGTGGACACGCACCATGAATGACCGAGGGGATTTTACTTTCACTTTCAAATTAGCGCCAATTCGGGAGCGGTGACAAGTGATGATACCGGTGTTGTTCCTGAACACCGGCAACACCGACTGTCGCATCAAGTCTACCTCAAGCCTTGATATGCCACGCTAGTCTGTGTTCTACTGTTGTCTAAGAGTTGAATGACAGCTTTTTAGGTGCGTTATTGGCCGCGCGCACCACCCTCTGTGAACGTGTCACCATTGAAAACATGAGGATTTTTAAGACGACAATCGCACAACCTATTCGATATTCTATAATTAAATCAACTAATCGAATATTCGAAAATCGTGACACATTCCTAGTGGAAATCATCATATTTAAAGTTAATTCAGCATATAAACAAGCTCTTGGCATCACTAATTCTGTGCTTTAAACTTCACATTTAACAATTCAGAATAATGCTGTGTGTTATTAATTAACCTTAGGGCAAATTGGTCTGATACAAGAACATTTCTGTAAATCTCTGGATTCGTCCAGTGTGATGAATTTGGGTGTGACAGACCCTCACAATGCCAGCTTTATGTCAAGGGTTGGTGTACATTACCCGAAGGCTTCAAACGACATGTTGAATAACACTATGAAATAGGATCCGACTAATAATAGGCCCTGTTTACACCTGGTGGAACACTTATGATCAGATTTCAAGGGGAGGATTGCTAATTCATACCTATGTACATCACTCGTGATGTCATGCTGCTACTTGTTGATTAAGCTAAAATAAATAAATAAATAAAAATTTTGATGGTTAATTTCTTTTAAAGCCTCATATATCCAGGAGGTACAAGCTGAAGTCCTCCAAATGTAGTGTAATCGTATCACAAAACACTTTGGGCCTCATTTAGGGTTTTTATGCTTTTGATACCAGGTGTAAACTAGACAATTTTATTATAAAATTATACTTTGTTCACTCTTGTAGTTCTCTAGTAGTACTCTTGGTTCTTTAGGTCCAGACCAAAAAAAAGAAAAAGAAGATACATTCAGTCCTGGTTCGCTTAGTGTTCACACCAAAGGAAAAAAAAAAAAAAGCTTTTATGATATATGTTTTGCAACAAACCTTACCAAACATCCAAAACAATGCTGTGTGCTGGGCTAAATGCACTGGTTGTTTGTGCTTACATCTGGTGATATTTGTACAAGCTGAGAACTCCTGAATAGCTTATAAAATGTTAAAGGAATGAAAAAAGCAGCAGGAATTCCTCCATTACACACACACCAGTGAAGATCTGCTGCAAGAAGACGACATGTACCAAGCTGTTTTGGGCAACGTAGATGATGAGATGATGATGAGAACCAGATTTGCTTTTTACGGTTGCATTTTGTGACATCAGGTCTTATATTTGGTTCATTTAGATGACTTTGTTGCTTACATATTTCAGTCGAAACACACACCAGGGTTTGGATGGCAGCGTTCACACTTAGGGTGTGTTCACATTTGGCAGGTTTGCTTCAGTTGAAACGAACTCTGGTGCAATTGCTCTTGTTAGTGCAGTTCATTTGAATAAGTGTTGAATCCGAACCCTGGTGCGCACCAAACAAGTAGACCGAGACCCCTGAAAAGGTGGATCTCGGTCCATTTCCAAACGAACTCAGGTGCGGTTCGACTGAAATATGAATGCAACACGGACCAAAGACATCGAAGCAAACCAAAAACACCCTAAAAAGGACAGAATGCTGAAGCATACCTGTTTTTTATTGTCATAGGAGCTACAAAGCCCATTACAGTACAGTCTCCTAGCAGCAGATCTTTGATTGTGTGCAACGGAGGGATTTCTGCTGCTGTTTTGACTCCTTTACACATATTATTATCTCTTCAGGAGTTCTCATCTGGTCAAAATACCATCATATGTACACACAACGAGCGCATTTAGCCCAGAACACAGCATTGTTTTGGATGTTCATTAAAGGGATAGTTCACCCAAAAATGAAAATTCTGTCATCATTTACTCACCCTCAAGTTGTACCAAACCTGTATGAGTTTCTTTCTTCTGCTGAACACAAAAGAAGATATTTTAAAGAATATGGGTAACCAAACATTTGATGGGCCCCATTGACTTCCATAGAATTGAAGTCAATGAAACTTTTTGGTTACTAGCATTCTTCGAAATATCTTCTTTTGTGTTCAGCAGAAGAAAGAAATTCATACAGGTTTGGTACAACTTGAGGGTGAGTAAATGATGACAGAATTTTCATTTTTGGGTGAACTTTTTTTTTAGGTTGAGTCTTAAAAATGAATGTAAAAATGTATTGCTTTCTTTTTTTGGTCCAGACTAAAAGAACCAAGAGAACCAAACCACAAGTGTGAACACACCCTTATTCAAATGAACCGCACTAACAGAGCAATATGCAATATAAAGCAGCAAAATGGGTTGTTTTTGTACAGGTGATATAACTGGACACGAATGACACCGGAAACCATTCACAATTAAGTTACAAATGGCCACGTTCGCTCTTACGTTAAGAATAAGGTGGATAGGCAATGTTCTATTTTATGTTTTGTCTAGCTGTGCAGTTTAACAGGTATTATTTTAATCCATAATCATAACAAAAGTATTCATGCAGCATCATCAGATAGCAGTTCTGCAGAGGTGAATTGTGCTTTTCAGGATTTAATTCAGGAGCCTGCATTGCAGCGATGAGTCACAACACTGCCTAATCACAGCTTATGGGCGATTACACCGTGATCATTCTATGCTATTGGGTGTTCAAAGTGCTGTTTGCTTTCCCATTGTGCGAGTGATGCTTGTGTAGTTCATGGGTCTTTTATTACAGATATTTTTGGTCGCCATCTTGTATCTTTGAACTCTGTCGCCAGTATCCGTTGAACCTCAGGTCAAAGCACAGCTGTAACTTCTACACAAAGACTCATGGTGGCAAATTAAGTTCAGGCAGAACTGATAACATTGTCAAACGTTGCTGTGTTGATGGTTCTGAATCCTATAGCCATATTTGATTATGCAAACAGTTTTAGGGCAAATACACAGGCATGCTTTTAATCATGTGTTGTTTTTCATGTGCAGCATGTGGAATTTCGGAAATACATGAAAGTTGACACCATCACTACGGAGTGGCAGGTGCCAGAGGTATGACCACCCTACTTTATTTATTATATATTAATTCAAGAATTATGTTAATATAATTAATAATAATAATCCATTTTAATATATTTTACATTTGAATTTATTCCTGTGATGCAAAGCTGAATTTTCAGCATCATTACTCCAGTTTTCAGTGTCACATGATCCTTCAGAAATCATTCTAATATCTTAATTTGGTGCTCAAGAAACATTTCTTCGTCCTATTTTTAAAGCTGCAGTCCGTAATGTTTTTTGGTTAAAAATGAGCCTAAATCAATTTTTGAGCAAGCACATAACCAGCCAGTATTCAAAACTATCTCCTTACCTTAGCCCGATTCACAGCGTTAACCTTGTAATAATGTTCTGTAATAAAATCGGTACTGGTGGATTTCCGCAGGAAATTCGTATTTTCGTCATTATGTCACGTCTGTTAACATAAAGAGGGAATCCCAGTTAAAAGGCTATATGGCATGTCAGGATGCTACAGGCAGCGGATCATTTATAGCCTTTTCTCACAGCAGCTGCAATAATTAAACTTATTTTGATAGCGGATTGTATGGTATGACAAATGGACAATTATGCATTGCTGATGTTGTTAACATTAACAATTTGATAAAGTATAACAATAATAATAATTTGCATGGTTGGATGTGATATGAGTAGGGCTGCACAACGATTAATCGCGATTAATCGTTTGCAAAATAAAAGTCTGTGTTACGTAATATATGTGTGTGTTCTGTGTATAATTATGTATATATAAATACATGCACATACATGTATATATTTAAGAAAAAAATTATATTTATATATAAAATATTTATATTTATATGTACATTTATTTATACATGTATATATTTCTTAAATTTATACATGTATGTGGATGTATTTATATATACATAATTATTATACACAGAACACACACATATATTACGTAACACAGACTTTTATTTTGCAAACGATTAATCGCGATTAATCGTTGTGCAGCCCTAGATATGAGCTAAGCAATTGTTAGATTTAATCACTATTGGCAGCACAATTTATTGTAATGCTTTTTTCTCAGTTGGTCAGAACAAAAGTTGCAGATTTGTTACTTAATTGTTCAGATAAACTCTTATTTTGATCATACTTCCAAAACTACAGTCTGTGATTCCGAAGTACAGTATCCACCGGTGCATAAAGATGATAATTCTGCAAATAACTGCAATTGCAGATTTTGAACAGAGATTGCGACAAAGAGGCAAAAATTACGGACTGCAGTTTTAAACAGAATCAAACAGGTGGTTTTTGCTACTGTGCCTTCTGTGCATATGACCTCTATTATGATTGGCTAGCCTGCTCATGCTCATTATAACCATAGACATTTCTTAATTATCCTTATTTGTAGTTTAATTTCGGTAAATATTGTGCATAAATTGGGAAAGGATTTTTGCAATGTTGATGTTGAGTATATATACATAGTACATCTCTCCTGTTTTCCATGATGTGTCCCCTTTAAGAGTTTAATCTTACAATTTACTTATGATTGGTACTGTGTTCATGTTTCATCCAGTGTGTGTGTGTGTGTGTGATTTTTTAAGGTTATAGAGAAGTATCTGTCTGGTGGCATGTGTGGCCATGACCGTGAAGGGAGCCCGGTCTGGTATGATGTCGTCGGACCTATGGACCCTAAGGGTCTGATGCACTCAGCGTCTAAGCAGGACTTAGTCAAGTCTAAAGTCAGAGACTGCGAGATTCTGCAGAAAGAGTGCGACTTACAGAGCGAACGGGTAGGTGTGTGGCTGTGAGAAGTGGCTATAGTTCACCTAAATATGATCATTCTGTCATTGTTTACACTCACATATGTATTTCTGTCTTCTGTGAAACACATATTGAAGTCTTTTAAAATACCAGACACAAAACTCTGCAGGACAGACGCTGCCCATCCCTGTTTTAGTGGCTCTGTGCAATTTATGACAACAAAAAATTGCAATATAATTTTTGGCCAAATTGTGAAGGAAAACAACCTAAAGAAAACGCTTAAAATTAAATATTTAATATATGTGGTATAATATATTTGATCTGTTTACTTGCATGTCATGTGACCATTAACTGACATCAGAGAACCATGAACATGCAAATTAGTTGTTAAATTATTGAAATATTAACTTAAATTCTCAGGGAGTATGTCTAAGGGGTTCAGCCTGCAAAAAAAAAAAAAAAAAACCTTGAATCCTTGCACTAAACAACTTAGGATCACACACTACCAGACTAACCCACACAGAGGAAACAATGGGCTTCATTTATCAATCCAACGTAGAAACGAGTGCAGATCCGAGCTCAGAAATCATTTTACAACAGGGTTCATGTGTGATTCATCAAACATTTGTATGCTGGCAGTCCTATCATACGAATGATCGAATGTTGATAAATGTGGCGGATGAAAACAATCATCATTTAAATATCACTCCCCTAAAAATTTGCCCATAGAGTTTACGACACAGAGAAACGTAACCTGGCCAAGAAGTGGAAGTAATCTCATGAAAGAGAAATTCTTTTTACACTAAAAACACCCATTAACCTCATAATTGCAAACAATTACATTAATTTATATGTATATTTAATACCGGTAAATAAAACGACACATTCATAGGCCTAATGTAGTTAATCATTCAAGTTTAACGTTATTCAGAACAGAACAAGAATGAAAAAGAAGTTATATAATTATATATTTAACTATGAAATAAAACATAAATTAGGTAGTCATAGTGGCATAGTGACAACATCAAGCCAATTTTTATTTTTTTTAGGCTAAAGCGAAACTGATGGGCTCACCGCTCTCATTTTGCAAGAATCCAAATATGTTTCTTATTTGCATATGACATTTTGGTTGCTAAATTATTATTCATTATGTAAACAATTAAGGCTTTGTTTGTACTTCACTCTTGTTCCAATATCGACGTAAAAAACAGCATCCTTCACATGCGAAAAAATGTGTTTGGTTGTGCGCTGGGCTGGTTTTACAGTGGACCATTTAATTTGAGCGGTGTAACTTTTATGTTTGTTGACTGCATTTTAGTTTGATGATGAATGGCTGAAATGTCAAGTTATAAACGCTAGAGAACAGATGTTGTGTGTGCGATCACGAAAAGATAAATCATAAAGATGTAAAGAAAACAAATAATGCTTTAGAGTGTCACAAAAACTTTTGTTAATCTGTTAATTATTTAAATGAAATATATGTGTAGTCCTATTTATTTTATTCCGTTTATATAGACTTAATTTTATTCAGTTTTTCTCGGTTCACAGAAGCGCGTGTGATGTGACGACGTGTGAATCCTCATGGTCTTTTGTTTATGCGCATGTAAAGCTAAACAAAAAAAATTTTTTTTTGTATTTTAATGGGTCACAAACACCTATCTTTTCTAATTTAATTTAATTTTAATTTTACATTCTCATCTTAACAGTTTCTGATCGACGAATGAGCTTTGGTTGTCAGGAAAATAATCTAAATGATCAAAATGCTCTCATTACAATTCTCCAGCAGATTTACTATGCTGCACACTAACTCTAAAACTCAAAATATCAGATTTAATATCATCTGACTGGATAGAATCATAGTCTGAAGCTAAAAAATCTGTATGATTTACATCTGTCAGCTCTGACTGCTGAAATTCTGCAGACTGGCTCTGACTTTCAGCAACTAGCGCCGACTCGCCCAGACAGAAAATCGGCGCACAAATCTGGGCAAAATTTGTGTAGTGCATTCCAGCCTTAAGGCGAACTCTCACTTTCACTGAAGAACTGTGGCCAGTTGCATGAAAATGCTTAGACTGCTCTTACAAGTTAGTCATCTCATTTTTTTCTTTATGACTGGTCATAACTTTCTTTTTTAATTCAGTTACATAAAAACATAAGTATGACTGATTACCCCTTGGCTAACTGCTAGTCGGTAAGACTAGTTCTTAAGACAGTTTATACAACTGGCCCTGAGGTTATAATCACTCATATCATGGTTTTATATGTCTTAGTTTATTTTTGTCTGTGTCTTGTTGTTTCTTCCCAGTTGGGTAGGAACATTGAGTCTATTACTATGGTCTATGACTGTGAAGGTCTGGGAATGAAGCACTTATATAAACCTGCAATAGAGACTTATGGAGAGGTGTGGTTTTTTTTTTTCTTTTTTTCTTGATTATTAATATGTTATTTGGCTCTTTCAGGTACATTAGACTGCATTAGTATCATATTTATTTTTCTTTCAAAGGTTCTCACTATGTTTGAAGATAACTATCCAGAGGGACTCAAGAGGTTATTTGTCATTAAAGGTCAGTAGTGCTTTTATAACTCATCCAAATGGCATATACAGCATATTACATTTAACAAATTGAACTGTGGCACAAGTTATTTAGTCAGAAGCATGTGATGCAGAAAACGTGGGCAGAATCCATTCAAAGTAAAGAACTTACAGGAACAATAAGGCAAAATGTCTTTGTCAATTTGGCAAAATTTGGATGAATAAATCAAAAATAGGGTTGTACTCAATCAAATATCACACAATATTTCGTCTATGTTTTCATTTAAACCATAAAGCACTTTGTTCAGGAATTGTTACATTGGTACACTTTATTTTACCAAACCCTAACCCTAACTGTAACTCTATAGTAGGTACATGTAGTTAATTAATAGTACTCAGTACTTAATTAATGTAACTACGGCATTGTAAAATAAAGTGTAACCGTTACATTTCATTTTGTTACATTTCAAAATATTAATTAAAAAGTTTGGACCCACTTTATATTAAGTGGCCTTAACTACTATGTACTTACATTTAAATTAATAATTTGATACAATGTACTTATTGTGTACATACATGTTATTACATTGTACTTATATTTTAAAAACACCTGCATGTAATTACATCTGTAATTAATTTCTGTAATTACATTTATAATTACACTGTTGACCCATCCCTTACACCTTAACCCTACCCTTAAACCTACCCATACCACAAAAGCTTTCCCTAACATTACCCGTATCCCACCCCAAAAGCTGCAAAAGTGTTTTGCAATTCAATATGAACCCAATAAGTACATTGTACTTATTTTTTGATGTTAGTACATAGTAGTTAAGGCCACTTAATATAAAGTGGGACCAAAAGTTTTATGCATTTATTTGATAACCACCGTTTTTGATAATGAACTTGTGTTAAATCATAAAACACAGAATCCAGAAAAATTTAAATGGTAATACTTTACAATAAGATCTCATTTATTAGCATTAATAATGTAATGCATGAACTAACATGAGCTACCAATGAGCAATATATTTGGTTACATTTTAAGGTGTCCATGTTACAGTGTAATTATACATTTAAGTACTGAGTAATATTAAGTAACTACATGTACTTACTATAGGGTTAGTGTTAGGATTTGGTTTAGGGTTAGTTTCATGTAATTATGCATAATTTACAGTTGTAACGTGTAACAAGACCAATGTTACACCATTTATTTCTACAGCATTTATTAACCTTTGTTAATGTTAGTTGAAAAACGTTCATGTTCATGTTAGTTCACAGTGCATAAACTAATGTTAACAGATACAACTTTTGATCTTAAAAATGTATTAAATGTTGAGATTTACATTACCTAAAATGAATAAATGCCGTAGAAGTATTGTCATTGATAGTTAATCATGTGTTAACAAATGAAACCTTATTGTAAAGTGTTTAAACAGACAACACATCATTTCTGAAAAAAAAAATAAAACACATACTGTATATTGTAAATCAATAAATTGTTAAAGTTTTATGAATTCAATTGATTTGACATTCTTTTTGATTATTAAAATTTAATTAAACCCAAAATGGAATCCAGAAACATTAGAACTGAAAAGATGAAATTTGTGAAAAAAAGAAAATGGAAAATGGATTTCATATGGCCCTAAATAAGCAATACATATCGTGCCACTGTGATGCACAACTTCTGATATCTGAATCTCTGGACTGTTTCTGTTGCAGCACCCAAACTGTTTCCTGTGGCTTACAATCTGGTGAAACATTTTTTGAGTGAGGACACGCGCCGTAAAGTCATCGTACTGGGGTGTAAGCTAACACATCTTACTACACTCATTTTTTTTTACTATCTGTTGCTACTGTATTCATAACACTGGCTCAGAGGAAGTCCCATCTTGAGCTGGCAGTTTTTGTATCATTCAGGTTCAGGTTCAGTTTCATTTATTTTATATCTGTAGGTAAATTAGGTTTCATTAAACAAGTTCAGTCAATTTCCCGTACATATAAACAATACCATAGACAAACTATACAACAAAAACTACACCAAACACTAAAACATTGTAATAAATAAACCCATTACTTCATCTCGTTACTATTCAAAGATTAATCACTTCTGGGACAAAGCTATTCTTATACCGCTTTGTTGTACACTGGTATTCTAAACCGTCGGTTAGAAGGAAGGTGCTGGAACTCATAATACAGAGGATGCTGCCTGTCATTTAAAATTGATACACCCATTCGCTGTACCTGCCTGGTGTACAGTGAATAAACCCAATCCCCAATCAACCTACTGGACCAGTTCACAATTTGGTTAATAGAATTTTGTATCATTGTAAAGTTGCATTCAATTGTAACTAATTGTATTTAGGTGGAAAGTTTCGTAAATATCTTAGGTTGAGGGAATAGACATAAAAAAATGCAATATTCCTTTAAGATACTTGTTGTTAAGGCCCCCGATATACTTGAAGTGAAATCAAAGAATGAACTGGAACATTTTGAACAAAAATTTTAATTCTGATTGATAGAGAAACTAACACTGTTTTTTTTTTTTTTTCATGTTTTCATGTTTTCATGTTTCATGTTTAATACTGTAAAGCCGCTGCTTTAAAGGGGTGGTTCAATGCGATTTCACTTTTTTAACTTTAGTTAGTGTGTAATGTTGCTGCTTGAGCATAAACAGTATCTGCAAAGTTACAGCACTGAAAGTTCAATGCAACCAGAGATATTGTCTTCTAAAGTTATGGCAGTTTAATGCTTACAAAAACAACCGGTTTGGACTACAACGAGCTTCTTCCCGGGTTGGTGACATCATAAACCCTGCAAAACACGCCCCCGGGAGCACGCAACAAAGTGGGCGAGGCCATGTCGCACGCATAATGGAAGCAGAAGAGTTGTGTACACCGGACGCAAGCGGTGCGGCGCGTCTATAGATAAGAGAACCCATTATAATCTTTGATATTTTCTACACTGGATGCGGCGCTGAAGACAGCTTCCAGAATCTACACGAGTTTAATGATGGATGGCTATTACTGAATGCACAAAGGCTATTTCTGAAAGAAGCAGTTCCCACTTTAACCTGTTTATCGCCCCCAAACTGTAAGTACGTTTTATTGTTTGAACATGTCTTTTAAACGTATAGTTCTGTTGCTATTTTTGGTTGCATCAAGGACATATACAAAGAGCAACTCGTTTTTGCTTCGCTAGCCAGTTAGCTGTATTATAGTGCATACTTCTTCAACAAATACCAACAAACTTAAATGTTCATAGACAAACAGTTGTTCATGCAATAAATTAAACGCTACCTTTACAAAAATGCTACTACTCAGTCATGTATTCGGCTACGGTAAAGCTTTAATCAGGATACAACTGTATATTGAAAGCTAACAAACAGCAGTGACAGCATCTAAACACTTTGACACAAATACTAAATGAAATATCATTCATAAACGTCCTTTAAAAGCCGCGATTGCTGTTCATCTGGGTCTGATTCGGGCTCAATTTGATACAGCAATACAATCAAATTGAGCATACAATATAACCGAAGCCCACGTAACCGGTAACAAATGGTAAGGTGCGTGGTGTTTCCGGACGCTTCAGCGAATCACGATGGCTCTGGATACACTGGGCCCGCTAACCAATCTGAGCACATTGCGTATTTCGGAGGGAGTGGCTTCATAGAAGCAGGAAGTCAAACGAGCCGTTCATATGACAGTGGAAACAGAGGTGTAGAATAAAGGTAAAATATATGAAAAATACAGTGTTTTCAAAAAACAAAGCATTAAGACATGTTAAACTGTGCCCGAAAAACACAATCAAGCCTAGAAAAAAACCATTGAACCACCCCTTTAAAGAAATCTATTGCATAAAGTGTTCTATAAATAAACGTGACATGACTTGACTAGAGTGCCGAATTGCAGAACTGGTGCAAACATATCCACATCACAATGATCAGATGCTTTCTTAACTGCTGTTTTCTCATCGCTGTTATTTTTGTTGTGTGTTTATTTTGTTATTGAAAGCATGCAACACATATTTACATATTCATTTAAATGCTGCTCTCAGTAGTGTGGGTGGCGTTGGAATGTTTGTTAACAGTATACCGCTGCTCACGCATTTCAAACTTCTTTCTACCCCTAAGGAAAGAACGAAAAAGAATTTCGCCATTAGTATATCAGGGTCTTTAGTATCCACAGCTGTCATCCAGATGTTTACACACAAATCCATTTTCTCATCAAGTTGACTGTGACTAAGCTTCTGTGTCTGTCTGTCTCCTCAGCAAACTGGCAGGAGGTGTTAAAGAAATACATCGACCCTGAGGAGCTCCCAGCATACTATGGGGGCAAACTCACTGACCCTGATGGTGACCCCAGATGTAGGACCAGGGTGGGTAAATGACAAACGCCACATATCATGCTAATGTTGGCCAGGTGACATTGACTTGCTAACGAGGGGATGTTTAGCTGCAACTGTCCCAGATTTCTTCTTTCAGTTCCCTTTTTAAATGGAAAGACACTTAAGATATTAGGGAAGTTGCGAAACCCACATTAGAATCAGACAACATTTTACATTTGACGAACCTTGAGGTCTAACATGCAAAGGCGACTTTCTCGATTGCAGTAGAGCGTCCTCTGTCTGATACTTTACTCTGAAGTCACCAATGAAGTACTGAAGGATTCTTGATTTTCTGAGTTTGATTGAATTTTTGATTGTTGTTTACTGTGCTTACATCTTGGTGTTTTGTACAGCAAAAAATCAGCACTGAACTGCACTTGAACATCTCAAATTTACTTGTATTAAAGGGTTAGTTCACCCAAAAATGAAAATTCTGTCATTAATTACTCGCCCTCATGTCGTTCCACACCTGTAAGGCCTTTGTTCATCTTCAGAACGCAAATTAAGATAAATTTTTTTGATGAAATCTGAGAGGTATATAACTCGTGCATAGACAGCAATATAACCACCGCTTTCAAAAGGTAGTTAAGACGCGTCTCCAGTGATTCAACCTTAATGTTATGAAGCGACGAGATTACTTTTTGTGTGCAAAAACAAAACAAAAGTAAGGACTTTATTCCACAATTTTTCCTCTTCCCTGTCAGTCTATTAAGCAGTTAGCGCAGTGATCGCATTGCAGAGTTTCCATTTTTATGTCTGAATCCCGACACATTATTGACCAGCTCCTGCGTCAGCATCACATATGCGTCATGCTCCTCACATGAACACAGCCTCGGCCAATACTGAACTGCCGTTTGGACGTAAACACGGAAGCCTTCACTGTGCTTACTGCGCCATAACAGACTGACAGGGAAGAGGAAAAATTGTTGAATAAAGTTGTTAATTTTGTTTTGTTTTTTGTGCACAAAAAGTATTCTCGTTGCTTCATAACATTAAGGTTGAACCACTGTAGTCACGTTGACTGTTTTAACTGTCTTTAGTACCTAAAGTGGTGGTTATATTGCTGTCTATGGACAAGTCATATACCTCTTGGATTTCATCAAAAATATCTTAATTTGTGTTCCGAAGAAGAACGAAGATTTTACGGGTTTGGAACGACATGAGGGTGAGTAATTAATGACAGAATTTTCATTTTTGGGTGAATTAACCGTTTAAGAGGTTTCAGAGAATAGATTTGGAGTTGAGATTATTTTTCTTTTTAAGTCTTTCTGTTAAACCACCAAAAGGCACAAGATCACAGTTTTATGACACTTGGCATCACAGAGAGTTTCTCTGGCTTGTATATGATGCTATAAGAGACATCATTATCTAATGCAAATATATTAGGGAAAATAGCTTAATAATTGCAAATATATTCCAAAATACAGTTTCATAGCCTTCTCATCTGCCATTGTCAAGAGTGTGGAAAAAAGGTCATTTTGGTATACTGTTTCCTGACCATCCAGTGGCATAGAAAGATACTTCATAATTTGAACCTTTTATGGTCAGTGCATGTTGTTTTGGAGTATATTTTTGAAAAGAATTTAATGTATGAGATTGTGTTATTTGCTAGTATAACCTGCCATGTATTCAGGCAGCAGTGTTTGTCTTCTTGAGATAATTTCCTTTTCAGTATATTGTTATGAAACAATGGCAGAAATTTTGCTAGCCACCTGGTCTCTCTCTACTAAAAGTTCTGTCACTCAGTTGAGCATTCTGTATTTGCATATTCGCCTATTTAATTCAAACCTATAAGAGCTTGCTGCTTATCTTTATACCAATATACCCACATCATTTAGCAATACCAGGAAATACAGCGTGTTGCTTCTGACAACCTCCTTCTAGATGCATTCTTATTAATAAATAGTGTCAATGTCCCAAAGCAACAGAGGGGTGGAATACCTGTCAAATGGTTGTTTATCTATATCACATTATCTTTAATTTTCCTCTTGCACAACATTTATTCTGATATGCTGTGGTGTAATCTGGATGATTACACCACGTTGGATTGCTTCTCTGGTTATTGCATAGGCTGATTACTCTGTTGATCAGTTGGCAAGGTTGAAGCTTTGGAACACATGACATGACTAATCTTCCCCTTCAATCTGTCTTAGCATTGTGGTTATGATTCTGTTTGTGATAAATCCTGAATGTGAAGAGCAAAGGGCTGGTATGACAGCGGGACAGACACTTGAAAAGCACCCTGTCAAACAGACATAACCCATATTTAACCCTCTGGTATTCCTCACTTAGGGGTCACAGGAAGATAAAATAATTAAAAAAAATAATTTTAGTGAAATTAATGTCCTATGTTTTGTTTCAAGAATATTTATTCTTTAATATTTAGTATTTTTAAGGGATTTCATTGTACTACACTTAGTAAATGGTGTAGAAACAATTTTCACTTAGAATTTGGTATTTCACAAACAAAAACGGCAAGTAACACTCTATTCAACGTGAAATTTCCAAGTTGGAAAACTGAAATAGTATTACAACTTTTTTACAGTGTAGGTAATATTCACCTCTAAATTATGCAACATTTATGTCTATATATATATATATATATATATATATATATATATATATATCCCATATTATGCAATTATGCAACATTTATTTATATATATATATATATATATGTATATATGTGTTGCATAATTGCTTAATATATATGTTGCATAAATATATATGATTTTCTATGCTTTAAAAATATATTTACAGACATAATTACTTACTTTTGTTAGGTATTGCATTTGGATATATATTTAGACATTATCAAAGACTACTACTTTTTTCAGATTTTTCCCATTCATTTCAAGATCACAAGTGTATGCGTTCATATAGCAAGTGCCACAAAAATAACCATGTTCTATACCATTCCAAAAAAAAAAAAGAAAAAAAAAAGAAACATTTTAAATGTAAACTTTTGGTCTAAAATGAGCGAAGACCACCAGAGGGTTAAATTTTTGTTTCTAAAAATAATTCTGTGCATAGGATTTAAATTCGGCATGTTTCGATAAAGCAAGTTGCGATAGTCTTTTATTTCCTGTTGTTATGTGAAACAGCTTCTCAAACAAGAAAAGAATGTAGGACGGGACATGATTTTGTCCATCAGGAACTGATTGGATGTGGTCCCGCTCTTGTGTCAGTAAACATGTCATTACTGAAGAGAAGAGAAGAGATGTTGATGCAAGAAAGAGGGGAAGTTATTTTGATTAAAGTTTACTAGTGCACATGAATTAAAAAAGATTAATAAATAAATAATTAATTCCATAAAAAAATAGGAATGGTCAATTTTGATATCATGATGAATGATATCAAAACAGCAGAATCACATTCAGAGTTCTTAAATGAGACATTTTGTCTCTGTGTGTAGATACACAGGTAAAGCTGCTGCCCCCTTCAGGATTGGAAGTGCTAAAAAGACCTCAGAAGACTTTGTGAAAACTCAAAGTGGACTGATATTTAGTTATTTAGTTACAAAATATTTATCAACTATAATCCTTGGAGTCTTTGTTGGACTGTGATAACACACAAGTCAAATAAATGTTTGTTTTCTGTGTTTAATGCTAGAGAGCTGAAGATTGTAGTTGTTTATTTTGTCTTAAAGAGAGTTAGAGCGCTTGTTTTCCCACTGGTGTGAAATGTGGATGGCAATTTCCTTGCCTATTAAACCTGTAATCAACCTTAAAGAAAACCAGAGCTCTTCCTCCGTGGGAAAATCACTAAAGGGGGAAGCAAATACACAAGATCTGTTTGTACTAATGAGCACAGATGGGGTCATGACATGTTTGAATGCCATGTTGAAACTTACGCAAATCATAACACAGGCTTCCACTGGAATGTTTTCACACAAGGATGTTTTATGGAGTGAGTAATAAGATTGTGTCTGAATCCCATTTCACATACTTCTACGACACATTACAAGTATGTACGTTTGGGTATCTAGAAAGATGCTATGCCATTATTAGGAAATAGTGATAAAATTGTCTTATGCTCACCAAGGCTGCATTTATTTGATCAAAATAATGGTGAAATAATATTTGATTATTTAAAATAGCTGTTTTCTATTTTAATATACTTTAAATGTAATTTAATTCTGCGATGCAAAGCTGAATTTTCAGCATCGTTACTCCAGTCTTCAGTGTCACATGATCCTTCAGAAATCTTTCTAATATGCCGATTTCCTGCTCAAGAAACATTTCTTATTATTATAGCAGTTGAAAACTGTTGTGGTGCTTAATATTTAAACTGTCACTTTTGATCAATTTAATGCATCATTGCTGAAAAGTATGAATTAAAAAAAAAAGACTGACTTCAAATGTTTGAACGGAAGTCTATATTACATTTTTATAGAAATCATTTACTATTGTCACTGAGAAGCTGCTTTGAAACAATATGTATTGTGAAAAGCACTATATAAATGAAGATGACTTGACTATCCATGCAACTTTGGCATAGTATTTTCAACATTATTTTGGATGCACTAATCTTGCATACTATAAGAATGTGAATTGGGATTTCATTTATAATTTGAGTGACCTAATACTATTGTTAGTGATTTTGAGTGTCTAAATTTGCTTTTTTCCCCCCCCTCTGTATCAAAATAATTTTGAATCATTTTGAGTGACACACCTTTTCTTAACCATCATCTATATTTGGGTCTGTGACTCCAGACAACGTGACCTTAACTTTTTATGAAGTGTCTGATGTTTATGTTGTCATGTTAAGCTGTTTATTGTCTTAATGTATTCATTGACAAATAAAATAGATAAACATGAACACATCTGCAGGCTGTAATCTTGCAACATTTTTCTCCTCAAGCTTCAGAGTAGACTACTCAACCTATATGTGTATGTCCTTATTAAAACCACTTTGATTTGGGCTGCTTTCCTGTCTATTTTTTTCTTTCTGTTTCATTATCGTTCATAAAATACTTTACTAACATTAAAATATGAGGCTTTTATCTTTTGCTCTCATGATGCTTCTGTAAGTTTCATCCTCCTTTTGTTTTTCCATTTTCAATTCTGATTAATTATTACCAACTCATCTCAACCAAGCATATGTTAAGCAAATGTTTCTGTGTTTTTTTCAGATTACATTCGGATCAGAGATTCCCAGAACCTACTATGTTCGAGACTCCATTAAAGTGGACTATGATCAGTGTGTGACTATTGGCCGGGGCTCATCTCATCAGGTGGAATATGAACTACTTGCTCCAAACTGTGCACTAAGGTGAGCAAAAAACACCTTAGATATAAGATATGGAGTTTGCCTTGAACCAGATCATGACATTAAAGATGCAGTAAACAATTTCTCTTTGGAAAATCATGCATAAAAGAGACATTACTGAAATAGGTGAAGCTCTGCATACTTTTTTAGCACTTTATACTCTTTTTATAGACTACCAAGCCAAAATTAGCTAACCAGCAACATTCTCTACATATGAGACGTGCATTTAGGTTTACTGACATTGGGTTTTTGACATGTCTTTAGAAGGGCAGGGTTTGGATGTTAGGGTGTGGTCGAATTTAGTAGACAAAACGTTAGAACAATTTCAACAGTTTGCAGGATTCAACATGCACATGCATGTGCTAATTGCCACTGTAAATTGGACCTACCTTGAACTAGAATAGTGCACCAGTTTTGCGTTTAGTATACACTTTTTGAAATAAGTCTCTCATGCTCAACTAAGGCTGCATTTATTTGATCAAAAATGCAGTAAAAACAGTAATATTTTGAAATATTATTACAATTTGAAATAACCGTTTTTTATTTTTCATATATTTTATAATAAATTACTGTATAATATAATTATACAGTAAATAGTCCTGCGATGTCAAATCTTCACTCCAGTCTTCAGTGTCACATGATCCTTCAGAAATCATTCAAATATGCTGATTTGCTGCTCAAGAAACATTTCTTATTATTATCTGTGTTGAAAACAGTTGTGCTGCTGATGGATCCGAAATTATTTATATTCAATTATGCACATTCATTTATTCATATTCTATGTAATCATTTATCATTAATCTTTTTTAACCTCTTATCATCATTTATTGGTCATGATTTTCAATGTTACTTATGATTTCAAGTATTCATATTATCTTACTCGAGTTACTCACATATAATCACTTATATTCAAGTAGAACCACATATTTACTCCATATTATGCTCTTTTGTTGTTTTGATCTCTATTGTGTTATTTCATCTGTTGAACTGTGTGACTTTGATGTTCCAAGTAAACTTTAGGTTTCTGAGTTAAAGAGGGTTTGGTATCTTTGTGGTTGAGTTGGGTTCCTGCCAAAATTTTACCAAAGCGTAAATGTTCTTAGAATGGATCACATGATATACTTTTTCTGCAATAATATTTTGTATCTTTGTATTCAAATGAAAGGGAAATTTTTGTCAAATGTTAACTTGTTATTGTATTATTCCGAAGAAGGTGTTACCCCACCCAATTAGATACTATTTTGGGGTGTTTATGCTCTGTTTGATAATGTCAATTGTCACGAGATCACAAAATTAACCAATGATCGTCAGAATAGCAGGAAATCATCAAATGTCATGAATTTCTTTAAAAACTCCGAGCCATGGAAAGGTTCATTTTGACCTTTCTTATCTATCCAAAACAAGACCTCCGAATGTGATGTAAGTTTTTCCAATCTTGGGATATAAAACTGGGCTCATTCTCTCGATTGGCACCTCTTTTCCTGCTATCTTGATTGCATCATTGCTGTCTTGTTGGCGCCATTTCTAATGATTATCTTGCAGATTACTATACTCAGATTTCAGAATGTTCTTATCATAAATGTTCGATTTCAGATTTTAATTTTTACCTTTTGGTTTTATAAAAGGTCCAGTTTTTCGTGGTTTTTTGAAGCTTTGATTGTGTTTATAGTGTGCAATATAACGTGTTCATGTTTCGCGTGTAAAAAAACACAGTATTTTTCACATAATTTACTTATCTGTATACCGCTGTTTCCACTGTCATAAAAACGGGCTGATGACTTCCTTGTTCTATGAAGTCCCTCCTTCAGAAATACGTAACGAGTTCTGATTGTGCCAGCGGTTCCTGTGTTGTGATTCGACAGCAGCTTCTGCTCCATCTTTCAAGAATAATCTTTGTGCGAATCCGGCATTAAACTGATTGAGATTGAGGAAGCTGTCCTCAGCAAAATGTGCTGCACATAGTTTTACATTTATAATTTTTGGGAGCCGAGTTAAACATAAATTGTAACCATTGATCTCTAAGTACAGCGTCCCTGGGAAGGCCAAACAAAGGTGATTGGACTGCGGGATGAAAATAACAGCGTTTCGACGACATGGCGACAAACACACTCTACAAACGCAACTCTTGCTCTTCTCCGTGGGAGCGCAACAAGACCACGCCCCCTTTTTTTGTGTATTCCTGTGGGCGGAGGTTAGTCAAAAAACTGTTTTAGTGACGTCATTAAAGAAGGAAGTAGAGGGATGTAGTCCAAACTGGTCGTTCGATGTAGGCGACTTCTGTTAAATACAATATCTCGCTTGGCATTGAACTTTGAGTTTTAAAATTTTACAGATTTTATTTATACTCTAACAACAACATTACACACTAACTAAAGTTTGAAACATGGGATCACGAAGAACGGGACCTTTAAACATTTTCATTATTGATTGGAATTTGCGTGTGAGGTTAATTTTAATTGGAAATGAATATATAATTTTTCTTCAACGTCATCACGGCCTGGACTTCATTTTCTCAAAAATTCGCACCAGCTGCTTAATATTTTAGTGGAAACCATTATATCGTATTTAGAACTCTTTGATTCATCATTTATTTAAAATAGAAATCTTTTGTAACATTATGAATGTCTTTTCTGTCACTTTTGATCAATTGAATGCATTCTTGCTGAATAAATATTAATTTCTTTAAAAAAAAATCTTAATGATCCCAAGCTTTTGAACAGTAGAGCTGCATGATTCTGGATAAATCATGATATATATATATATATTGAGAATCATGATTTTTTTTTTTTTTTTTTTTTTAAATAGAGATCATGATTCTCCTACAATTCTGAATAGACAACTAAACAAAATAAAATAATTTACTAGATGTTATAGACATTAAACAAAATGTTAATTGCTGCACTCTATTTCAAAATATTTAATGAATTTGAATTAATTATTTTTGTAGAAAAAAGGGTTTAAATAAATTATTCAATGACTCACTCATAAAGACTTCACTTGTTTCATTACTGGATGAATCAGCGTTTTTGAACAAATCTCTTGAATGAATGATTTAAAGGTGCTAAAGAGGATGTTTTGTTTTATACTTTTTTGCAATATTACTTGAAACTGTCTTTACTAACTGATAAAAGACTATTTATTAGGTGCACTGAAAGGAATAATATTAATATACATCATCTGTGCACGAGGAAGGGCCTTAAAAACATCAGCCAATCGTTTACACGATCATCGCGTAAACGATTGGCCCTCTGGCTTGTCAATCACTGCCATGACGTTCCTTGTGAGAGACGTGCACGGCTGCTCGCTCCAGTAACTTTCCACACTCCACAGGCACCGCATGCAATGTTTTTGTCAGGAGACAGGAGTAACAACTGCAGATTATGAGTTACCTGCGGTGAGTCCGACATAATGAATCCACTAACACGACACAGTGAATGCCGGTGGTAAACACTCGTGTTCCAATACTCGTGCATGAGTTTTGGGAGGCGTTCCCTTGAAATGAGCTGTGAAGGAGGGGGGTTGTTCTTGCGTATGCGCTCATTTCAAAAACTCACTAACAGTCTTTGGTTTCTCAGTCGACGAAAAGATCCTCTTTAGCACCTTTAAGGACAAATACATATTTTAAGTCATTTGTCGCCACCTACTGGTGTACTGATGTGATTAATACAATCTTTATTTGAGGCATCAATTTACTTTCAAAAGGTTATTTACTTCATTTTGAAATCTACCGTAGACATCAGTGTTTATATCTAAACTATAAACTTTTATCCCAGTACTAATGTGAATTATTGTAACAGAAATAGTCATACTGTGTGGTTGAAAAGACTGTTTGTGAAGATGTTTCATACTTATACATGACAACTGCTCTCTCTGGCTCACAGTGATCATATGTTGTCAAAGGTTTAATAGTCATAGCCGAATCACTGTCATTTAAGAATAAGATTGCATGGGTGTTTGAATTGAGATCGCGATCTTTTAACGATTAATCGTGCAGCTCTAGAAGAGTATATAAATTAAACAATTACAATCCAAAGAACTGTGCATATTATTTTGGAAACTAGAGTTGTCAAAAGTAACGACAGTAACGTCGGTACTGAAATTCTAAAAATGTGACACTTTGAGCGCTGTTGAGCGGATTCGTAAACACCTCTGATTGGCCATTGTGTTCACGGCTCATCGGATATGTCTATGATTGGCTACAATGATCAACGCTTGTAAATAGTCATCAATGAATTTGTTCTAAATTCTAAAAGTCTAAATTCTAAAAATGTGACACTTTGAGCGCTGTTGAGCGGATTCGTAAACACCTCTGATTGGCCATTGTGTTCACGGCTCATCGGATATGTCTATGATTGGCTACAATGATCAACGCTTGTAAATAGTCATCAATGAAGCTCTTCACAGATACACTTGCACAGATACACCATCTTGAACCAGTCCTCTGATAGACACCTGCTTTCAAACGCTCCCGCTTTCAAATTCAAACACTTCCGTGTGCTTTCAAACGCTCCCGTGCGTTGATCATTGTAGCCAATCACAGATATATCCGATGAGCGTGTGAACACAATGGCCAATCAGAGGTATTTACAAATCCGCTCAACAGCGCTCAAAACATGACATTTTTAAAATTTCAGTACCAATTGGTATCGAAGTTGGTATTTTTGACAACTCTATTGGAAACAATTATTTCTTTCTATGTTTACACATGATTAACTAAACAAATTCTTATCAGTTATCAAATTCAAATCGAGCCCTGAGTATATGAGAATAGACTTATCTCTGGTACCTCTGCATTAGCTGAAGAGCTTTTCAGCACTGGAGTCATATGTATGATGCTCTACTCAATTCAATGGTCTCTTCCTCAGATGGCAGTTCTCCTGCGATGGTGCCGATGTAGGTTTTGGTGTCTATTTGAAGAAGAAAATAGGAGAGTGGATGAAGGCCAGTGATATGAAGGAAATTGTGCCAAATCAGCGTTACAACGCTCACCTGGTTCCAGAGGACGGATCCCTCACCTGCCCAGAGCCAGGAGTGTGTAAGTACAGAGTTACTATTAATTAATTAAGATAAACTTTAAACATGAATTTACTGTACTGTCTTAATTTTCACAGATGTACTGCGATTTGACAACACGTACAGCATCTTCCAGTCCAAAACAGTCAGCTTCACAGTAGAGGTCCTCCTACCTAGTCATGTCAACCAATCAGAGCGTTAGCAGTGATGGCAACAAGCAAGCAGCCAATAAATTGAGATTATAAAACTGTTTAGAAACCATTTCTCTGAATGCAGTATATCTGCTGTAGTTAATAAAGGAAAATACTATAATAATGCGACTCTTGGGAAGAGGAGAGTGTGTAATTGAACTGACCAATCACTGCATTAAAATGGTGGGATGAAATGTAAGCTTCAGTGATCGACATCAATGACTCGTCTATCAACGTGTCTAGATCCTGACTTCAGTGCCAGTGTGATTCTTTACATTTGCCATATATTAATGAAGTGTTGATCAAGTGTAATAACTGTGCTGCAAATTACTAGACTGAAACTGTCTTGGTACACATTATATGAGCTTAAACCTTGTCTGCCATCTTTATTATTGCCTTGTAGGTATTTTATCTCTTTAAATTAAATTTTTTTGATAATAAATTAGTTTAGATAATGATCTCAGATGAGTCTGCACACTTTTTATCCTTTATAATGTAGTAAGAGGTTAAATTATTATATACTTTTATGTTATTGACGCACACAAATCTGTGAACCTTTTGAAATATATTGTTTACAAAGAGCATTCGACTTGATTCAGATAATGATGTCGACATGTCATTTGGTGGTTTGCTGTTTTTAATCTTTTTTTATTATTATTTAACTTAAGATTGCCTTTAATTCCAATTAATGTTCTAAACGTTTGCTTAGCAAGGAGATTTTTACCTCAGGTTCTTGTGTTTACAGTAACAGTGCCCGTATTTGATTCCAGCAACATGCATTTGTCCATGTCTTTCTTTGATGACCACATTGTATTTTGTCTGACTTTGATTTTGTAACACTGATGCAATTCATGAGTGATATTGTATTGATTTTTGATTAATTTACTAATTAAGTATATAAAATACAATAGCAAAGAATTTTTTCTTGTCTTTCTGACCTATATTTATGCATAGTTCTAAAGGAGCGTCTAACATAACCGGTTCCCATGAACAGACTAAATCTACTCTAAAATAATTTGGAATAATGAACATTTACTTAAAAGGTGAGTATTTTACCCTGTGTGTTGTAGTAGTGTTCATTTGTAGCCTGTCTGACGGCGCCATCTGTTGGTGAAGCATTTTGATCCATTATAATCAAGCCAGTGGTTACATCTGTCCATTAGATGGCGCCATTAAAATGGGAATCTAAAGATGCAGAATAGCTTTTTGGCATTGAATGAAGACGCATTACATTTCCAAAGCATAAAATACATACACACTACACTAATAAATAATATATCATATAAATAAATTTATTTAAAAATAATTCCATTTAATACAAAAAGTTCATATAGGCCTATGTGTATAAATCTGTCTTTTGGTAGTACAATAAAAATATTTTGTATTGTGACATTTGTTAATATAGTGAAATGCAATAGGCTATATATTCATAACGTATATTTTAATTTACGATAATTAAATCTATTTTTTCCTGTGATAGCAAAGCTGAATTTTCAGTCTTAATAGTCACAGATCCTTCAGAAATCATGCTAATATATGAAATAATATATTTCATATTATTAGGGCCCAAGCGAAAATTCGCGCAGGGCCCTCTTGTTCTTCTAAGGATTATTATTATTTTTTTTTTTTTTTTTTTTTTTTTTTTTTTTTCCGTCTTCCGGGGCTTTTTGGGGGCCTTAACATGCTCAAAAACTCTTGAAAATTGGCACACACATTGGAATCCGCGGCCATTAGGACGCCGGAGAGGCTGGTACCCGGGCGTGGCAGGGGGGCTCGACAGCGCCCCCTTGAAAAAAGTCTGAAAATTTGGTCCATATATTAAACACGCTTGCACGTATTAGTATGAAACTCAGTACACATATAGACCTCATCGGGCCGAACAACTTTCGTGCTCTAAGTTAAACACCACGCCAACAGGAAGTCAGCTATTAAGGGTTGTTTGAAAAACGCATGCTCTGGAATTTGATATACTCCTCCTAGACGATTAATCCGATCGCCACCAAACTCGGTCAGCATGAAGTCAAGACACTGATGATTAAAAATTGCCAGGGGATTTTTGATATCTCGAACGGTTTGGCCGTGGCGAGGCAACGAATTTATGGCGAGAAAAAGGAAACAGGAAATGTGTTATAACGTCTGCATACATATATTGATCTTTATGAAACTTCACGAGTGTGTTCGTTATAGGAGTCTGATCACATGGATGTGACTATTGTGAGTCAAAGTTATAGCGCCACCAACTGGCAGCAGGAAGTGTATCACTTTTTGAAATGTTTTGAGATCACCCTCTTATTTTTACCTGATTTGCTTCAAACTTCATCAGTGTAATGTCAATACACAGCAGATGTAGACCTATGACAGGATTTTTGATATTTGAAATATTGTTGCCATGGCAACAGGTCAAACTGTAATAATATTCTTGAGTGTTTTTGAGGCTCTTAACATGCTTCAAATTGCATGAAACTCGACACACACATCAATATTGTCAACCAGTAGACATGGACAAAGCCATAGAAATGGGCGTGGTGGAGGGGCTCAGTAGCGCCACCTTTTGACAAAAGTGGGGGGGTTAGTTTTTCCTACAATCACCAAACTCGGTACACATATTGTTCTCATCAAGCCGGACAATTTTCTAATTTACATTCATTAGCTCCGACCAACAGGAAGTCAGCTATTTTGGTTTGAATGTTAATTTTTTGAAAAAACAGGCTATGAATTTTATACTACTGCTCCTACAGGGTTTATCCAATTTACACCAAACTTTTTTTAACTTGTTGCTAACACATTGAAGTTGTTTAATTGCAAACGGATTTTGGATATCTCAAACGGTTTGGCCGTGGCGAGGCAACGAATTTATGGCAAGAAAAGGGAAACAAAGTGTTATAACTTCTGCATACATTAATTGATTTTGATGAAACTTCGGCTTAGTCTTCGTTGTACAAGGCTGATCACATGGATGTGACTATTGTGATTCAAAGTAATAGCGCCACCAACTGGAAGCAGAAAATGTGTCACTTTCAGCATACATTGAGATCACCCTCTTATTTTTACCTGATTTGCTTCAAAATTCATCAGAATAATGTTAAAACTTGGCACATGTAATCCTTTGAAAATGGGCAGGGAGGAGGGGCTCTATAGTGGCACCTTGTAGTGCAGTAAATGTGGAGTGAATTTGACATAGTCCTTTGATGTTTAACCGTTTTAAGTGCCTATTGCCCGCTGTGCACAGTTGCCCTGAAGCCACCGGGGTGGCGGTGCCACCGGGCTTGGGCCCGCCATCGCTGCTCGCAGCTATATTTATCTGTGTTGAAAACAGTTGTTCTGCTTAATATTTTTGTGGAAACCGTGATACATTTTTTCAGGATTCTCTGATTAATTGAAAGTTCAAAAGAACAGCATTTATTTGAAACAGGAGACTTTTGTAAATATTACTGTTGCTTTAGTCAATTTAGGGTTAGTTCACCCAAAAAATGAAAATAATGTCATTAATTACTCACCCTCATGTCGTTCTACATCCATAAGGCCTTCATTCATCTTCGGAACAAGATATTTTTGATTAAATCCGATGGCTCAGTGAGGCCTGCATTCACAGAAATGACATTTCCTCTCTCAAGCTCCAGAAAGGTACTAAAAACATATTTAAATCAGTTCATGTGAGTACAGTGGTTCTACCTTAATATTATAAAGCGACGAGTATACTTTTTGTGCGCCAAAAAACAAAACAAAATGAGGACTTTTCAACAATATAGTGATGTGCCGACTTCAAAACACTGCTTCGGAGCTTTACGAATCGAATCAGTGACTCGGATCGCCTATCAAACTGCTAAACTGCTGAAATCACGTGACTTTGGCGCTCCGAGTCACTGCTCGATTCGCAAAGCTCCGAAACAGTGTTTTGAAATCGGCCCATATAGATATTGTTGAAAAGTCGTTATTTTAGTTTTTTTTTTAACCATTGAACTCACATGAACTGATTTAAATATGTTTTTAGTACCTTTATGGATCTTGCGAGAGGAAGTGTCATTGCTGAGCCATCGGATTTAATCAAAAATATCTTAATTAGTGACCTTACGACATGAGGGTGAGTTATAAATGACATTATTTTAATTTTTGGGTGAACTAACCCTTTAATGCGTCCTTATTCTACACAAGTATTAAGTTCCTTCACAAAAAAGCTAATTTTACAATTGTGTATGTTTTATAAACAGTTTTATCTCATATTTTCAGACTTTTCAGAAAGTTTGGGAATTAAAACAAACCGCTCCACCTTAACAGTACAGAAAAACCGGTCTTCCTTAAGCAAACAAACCCAAGAAGGCTCGTTCTTCCTTATAAGGTGACGAACCACACGCTGATTGGCGTTCCAAGGGCGCTATGTTAATGAAGGGGCGAGGTCTTGTGAAATGAGTAGGTGACGTCAACTCTCATTCCGCAGAGAGTGAAACAAACATGGCGACAGAATGCAGTTGGAAAGGGTACACGCTAACTTTAATGCTGTTCTTTTGGAGTAGAGTCTGTGCGAATAGAGCGGAATCCTGGGGGAGCGACAGCCGGATCCTCGGCATGCGGCTGGAGATGAGCGTCAAGCCCGCCACGACCACCGATGATGGGATCATACAGGTAACCGAAGGGAGCGAAATCCTCCTCAGGTTCTACGGGCTGCAGATCAGAAATGACACCTGGAAGCAGATTAAGTTCGTGGGTCAGGACGAGGACACAGGCTCTGACTCCAACAGGACTTGTTCTCCCTTCACCAAAGACATCTTCATCGAGGAGGGTATGAATGTCAGCAGTCAGGGCACCTCTGGAGTGCTGAAGGTAAAAATTAAAACACTTAGGAAAAGTGAGTCCAAGAGTGATTATTGGCTGTGCGTCAGAGACAGCCAAGATGGGAAGTGGTACCCGCTTGGAGAACATGATGGATGGTTGAGCGTGGTGGAGGAGAAGAAGTCGCTGCTTCCCATTTGGCTCCAAGTAATCTTGATAGCCTGCCTCCTGGTGCTCTCAGGTATGTTCAGTGGTCTGAACTTGGGGCTCATGGCTTTGGATCCCATGGAGCTGCGAATCGTGCAGAGTTGTGGCACTGATAAAGAAAAGAAGTACGCACGCAAGATCGAACCCATACGGAGGAAAGGAAACTACCTGTTGTGCTCACTTCTCCTTGGAAACGTGTTGGTCAACACCACGCTGACCATCCTTCTGGATGATCTCATCGGCTCAGGTCTGGGTGCTGTAGTGGCGTCAACCATCGGTATAGTCATCTTCGGAGAGATCGTTCCTCAGGCGCTCTGCTCTCGCCATGGCTTGGCGGTGGGTGCCAACACCATCCACATCACTAAGTTCTTCATGCTTCTGACCTTTCCGCTGTCCTTCCCTATCAGCAAACTCTTGGATTGCGTGCTAGGCCAGGAGATCGGCACCGTGTACAACAGAGAGAAGTTGGTGGGGATGCTTAAGGTGACGGAGCCGTACAATGACCTGGTGAAAGAGGAGATGAACATGATCCAGGGAGCTCTGGAGTTGAGGACTAAGACGGTGGAGGACATCATGACTCCACTCAGCAACTGCTTCATGATCAACAGCGACACTGTCCTGGACTTCAACACCATGTCGGAAATCATGGAGAGCGGATACACTCGCATTCCCGTTTATGAGGATGAACGGACCAATATCGTGGACATCCTCTTTGTGAAGGACCTGGCGTTTGTGGATCCAGATGATTGCACTACGTTGAAGACCATCACTAAGTTCTACAACCATCCGGTCCACTTTGTGTTTCACGACACCAAGTTGGATTCCATGCTGGAGGAGTTTAAAAAAGGTTGGTGAATGTTTTTTTTTTTTTTTTTTGTCACTGTTTTTCCTGCAGCATTTCTCATTGTCACTATCAGTGAGATTCATCAGGTGTAGTGAGGAACAGTACAGCCGGAGGGAGGTGGATCAGCAGTGATGTCACTTTTGGAGAGATTGTGGAAAAGGTCACTATCTATTCTTAATTAATTAGTCCCGCTCCTGTCAGGTTGGAAAACACACATCCTCTCTCCCCATGGACCTTTCTCTCCTCCACTTACTGTCAAGGTCAGTCTTTGGCAGTCTTTCTTCTCTTGTGTTCTCTCACTTTCTCCCACACACATTTTTTGGGAGGTTGCTTTCCTGAAGCGCATGAAGTCGACATGAAATCATTATTGACCTTGTTTGCTCTCTTAATAAAATCATCAGTGTGTGTCATTCCTGAATTTTCCTGCCCCTCCAAACATCAGTCATATAGAGCAGTGTTTTTTTGTGTTTTTTTTTTTAGTATTATTTATATACAATTATAGATTTTATTAATAACTATTTTCAGTTTTTTTTACATTTTTGGTCATTTTGTATTAGTTTTTTTATAACTAAATTACTACTAAATATTTAGTAATTTAGTAGTCATTTTTAATGTGCATTTGTTATTTTTATTTATGTTGTTTATTATATCACTATTTAGCTTTAATTTCAAGTTAGTAAAGTGCTTCAACTTAAACTTATTTCTGTTACTTCCCAAGACAACATTTCTACTTTATTTTATTTTATTTTGTTTTGTTTTGTTTCAGCTTTATTTCAGTTAAAGGGTTAATTCACCCAAAAATGAAAATTCAGTCACTTATTACTCACCCTCATGTCGATCCAAACCAGTAAGACCTTTGTTCATCTTCAGGACACAAATTAAGATGTTTTTGATAAAATCCAATGGCTGAGTGAGGCCTCTATAGACAGCAAGATAATTAACACTTTCAAATACTTTAAAACAGTTCATGTGACTACAGTGGTTCAATCTTAATGTTATGAAGCGACAAGAATACTTTTTGTGCATCAAAAAAAAAAACAACATAGCGACTTTATTCAACAATATCTAGTGATGGGCAATTTCAAAACACTGCTTCATGAAGCTTCGAAGCTTTACAAATGTTTTGTTTCGATTTAGTGGTGCAGAGTGCATATCAAACTGCCAAAGTCATGTGAACTTTTGATGTGTCGTTTACTGAAATCACGTGACTTTGTTGCTCCGAACCACTGATTCAAAACAAAAGATTGTAAAGCTTCATGAAGCAGTGTTTTGAAATCGCTCATCACGAGATATTGTTGAAAAGTTTTGTTTTTTGTGCACAAAAAGTATTCTCGTCGCTTTATAATATTAAGGTTGAACCACTGTACTCACATGAACTGTTTTAAATATGTCTGTAGTAGCTTTCTAAGCATCTGAAAGTGTTAATTATCTTGCTGGCAATGCAGGCCTCACTGAGCCATCGGATTTCATCAAAAATATCTTACTTTGTGTTCCGAAGATGAACAAAAATCTTACGGGTGTGGAACGACATGAGGGTGAGTAATAAATTACATCATTTTCATTTTTGGGTGAATTAACCCTTTAAGAAAATTTTTTTAATGATAGTTACCCTGATATATAGAATTTTTCATGATCCAATCAATTCTATTTAGAGTTTTTTCATTGAAAATCTTGTTTCGCTTGGACATTTTTATATTACAGAAATAAAATGGCTTGCAAATGCCATTTCATATTGACTTCATGCTAATATGGTCTTGGGAATGTTTCCCAATAAGGCTGCAATTCAGTTAATCCACCTATTATCAATAGTTACGATGTCATTAGTAGCAATGTGCAAGCAGACATCTGTAGTTTGGTCCTGAAGCCTTGCATAAAATACTTGGCTGGTATTTAACATTACTTTTCAGATTCAAATTGGCCCAATCTACCTTTTCATGTAATTGACTGAAAAGTTATGACCAGAATAAAATTAGATGACTAACTTGCAAAGTAGTCCAAGCATTTTATGCAACCAGCCCGTTTGACTAATCACATGTGTTTGTTGTCATCACAATAACTGTGACTAATAATGATGAAAAACCTGTTATCACTGCTTGCAGAAGTTTACTGTTAGCAGGTGAAAGATTATGTATTTTTATCTGCTTTAGTCAGATGTATTTACATCGTGACTGTGCTTCAGATGCAGTCAATTCTATCTGTAGTAAAGGTGTGAACCAAATGGACCATACAGACGTATGGACAGAAACAGATGGGTGTGAATGACGAATAAACTGGATTGCTCAGAGTAGATTGCAGGGTAGATCGATCTCCTCTGGGAGGTCCTGCTCCTAACAATTTTCTATTGTTTGTAGCCCTTTTGTCTTTGTGTTCTGTCCCACAGACAGAAATTTGGGTTAAGATATTTTGAAGGCCGACACGCTGACATTGATAATGAAGAACTGTGCTACATTACTACATTCAATAAATTCTTCTCCCCGCAAGAACTGTTACTTATTTTATGTATTGGAGAAATCTAATACATTGGCGAGCCACCCAAACGACTGCTCGGCCAAATACAACAAAATCTAACAAGTTTTGATTTGGGACTTGAGCTATATATCCAGAACTTGAATTGTTTTATTGTACAAAATGTGGAGAAATGTGTATATACTTCTATTTTTACTATCTATTTAAACAGCCAAGCCAATCAAAATGGCATATTACAATTATTCATAGTCTGATTGATTGCCTGTATTCTAGTATAATCCTTAACTCTAGTATTAGCGTTAGTTATTGTACTAATGTTTTAGTACAATAATGTTTTGTACTAATATTTTATAGCTCAATTGCATTGGTGTACAGTAGAAGTGATAGTCACAATATGTTGTCCTGAATGGTTATAGTAGGCAATAGTACCAAAGGACTTTAAACTGATAACATGATGACTTCTTAATGAAGACGCTAGAAAAAATGTTTGGATTTAATGTTAATTAAACTTGGTTTCACTCTGCAGTGGATATCTTTCAGATTGTTATGGATTATGGTTATCAGAATGGTAGCACAGACTTATGATTTTGTTGCTGTCAGACATGTACCTTAAAGGGTTAGTTCACCCAAAAAATAAGAATTACTCACCCTCATGTCATTCCAGACCTGTAAGGCCTTCGTTTATCTTCTGTACACTAATTAAGATATTTTTGATGAAATCTGAGAGGTATATGACTCGTCCATATAGGCAGCAACTTAACCACCACTTTCAAGGTCCAGAAAGGTACTAAAGACATTGTTAAAACCATACACAAAACAAAAATACTACTTTATTCAACAATATCTTCTCTTCTGTGTCATTCTCATACGTTGTTTTACATCCAGTACTTCCAAGTTCTACGTTAGAATGCCGACTCGTTATTGGCTGGCTCCTGCGTCAGCATCACACGCATGCGTTGTGCTGCTCATGTGATCAGCATCTGCCAATACTAAGCCTCATTCAGACATAAACACGGAAGCCTTCACTGTGCTTACTGTGACACCTGTGTAAGGATAATGACAGGGAAGGGAGGAAATTGTTGAATGAAGTCATTATTTTTGTTTTGCTTTTAGTACCTTATCAGTGCTTCCCACAGGTTTGAAATATACTTGCGGTGGTAGCCGGGCGAAAAATCCTCCTATTACACACGGCACAAAAATTGTCTACTACATGTGACAAACAAATAATGTGTGATTTTTAACAGTATTTTTATTTATTGAAATTAATTTTAATTACATAGACTACAATTTAGACTATTTAGACTACAATAATTTACTATGAATTAAATGGAAATCAAATTAAATACAATTTATTGTGTAACCAAAATACCAATAATGCCCAAAAGAAAAAACTTAGCGTGTGACTTTTAATTATAAACAAGCCCGAAATACACCGGGACTCTTATTTTGAAATGTCTGTACTATTGCAGGCTGATCCTTCAGATTCTTACAACCGTCTAAAACATTTTATATAAAGGCCATGAAGTAGACTTTAATAATTCATCAACTTGAGTTCATTAGCAATCGCTTGGCATAAATCTGCACTTTTCATTGATTGAGAATCACTTTGAAGCAGTCTGAAGCACTGTTGCGCGAGCTTGTAGAACGCGCAACAGCGCCCTCTTGTGACTTTGCAACATGCAGCGCTCTTTGTGAAAACAGTTCTGACACACACATAATGAGCAGGTACGAAACGACTAGTTATTCAATCGCGGATGGTTTCATTATCTTGCGCGGATATAAAAGTACAAGATGATAAAAATAATAAAAGCAAAAATGTGTCTCCAAATATACTTGGGCGGCCCTTATTATACATGGGCGGCCCGCCCAAGTAAAGTCTATGTGTGGGAAGCACTGCTTATGTTATGTCTTTAGTACCTTTCTGGACCTTGAAAGTGTTGATTATATTGCTGTCTATGGACAAGTCATATACCTCTTGGATTTCTTCAAAAATATCTTAATTTGTGTTCCAAAGACGAACGAAGGTCTTACGGGTTTTGGATTGGAATGACATGAGGGTGAGTAATTAATGACAGAATTTTTATTTTTGGGTGAACTAATGCTTAACTAGTGAGCAGAAAGGCAGTAATCCTCAAAGACACATGCTTTTTTGTGCTTTTGAATTGGGCAGGCCAGGTAATATCTTAGTTACCTGTCAATAGAGATGGCTGGATTCTAGATTTATTCAATAAAAACCAGAATGGTTATGCATGTTGTTTGTTCAGCTTATGAGTTTGTCTGTTTTGAAACACTTCCTCTGGTTAAAGCAGAAGTCTTTTCTTACTACTTCCTATCCATGATACAAACCCAAACCGTTGTATTTCTTTCCTCATCCAATTGTCCTGTCCCACTTAAACACGGCGGTACTCAAAGATGGCATTCTGCCACTGTCGCCCAGTGTTTGGGTTGCCATCTACCATGTGGTACTGTGGAAAAATGGTTTTGCATTGCGTGTAATGTGTGAATGTGTAAAGGTCAAAAGCAGGGCAATAACCACAATGAATGGCCGATTCTGAAAAGTGTGCTCAGTTAGTTTTAGTTTATGTTTACAATGAGTTTAGTCATTGGATTTTTTTGCAAGAACCATGACTTTTTTCTGGTTGACCCCGCAAGAAATTTGTGCAAGGTCACTTTTATTTATACAGCACATTAAAAGAACATTTCTGCTGACCAAGGTGCTTCACAATAACACAATAAAAAGGATAACAGTCATATAAGAATACTAAGTATGAAAATCAACAACATAAACCATAAAACCAAATAAAATCAGGACTAAGATTTTAACTCACTTAGACTAAAAGATCTAATATTATGAATAGGCCTGAGAGGAGGAAAAACCTAGGGAGGAGGAAAACCTAATCGACTGAGGTAGCAAATTCCAGAGGCAAATACGGAAAAGGCTCTATCACCTTTAGAGTTCAAGTGAGACAATGGGATGGTTAGTAGTTTGAGGATGATCTGAGAGTTCTTTTAGTAGAGTATGGACAAATAAGGTCTGAGATATAAACTGGAGCTCGACCGTGCAAGGCTTTAAATACAAAAACTAAAACCTTGTAATCAATTGTAAATTTGACCGGTAACCAATCTAAGTGTGCCAAAATAGTGGTCATGTGCTCACTGCTCACGTTTTTTCTTCCCTGTAAAAAGCGAGCTGCAGCATTTTCAACTAATTGCAAACGTGATAGGGAAAACTGGTTGATACCAGCATATAAAGCATTACCTTAATCAAGCCTTGTTGAAATGAAGGCATGAATAACTGTCTCTAGGTCACTAAAAGATAGAAAATATTTCAATTTCCATAAACCCCTAAGCTGGAATAAACTGGCTCTAACAACAGAGTTCATTTGCTTGTTGTTGACTGAGAGTTAAAATTCAACAACACCCAAGTGCAATCAAAATCCAGTCAGAAAAAGAGGAAAAGACGCATTTCTGTCAAACCTGTGCTTTAATTTGTTGTTTTGGTCAGTGATTAGTGTTGCTAAGTGGATTCGGCCGGCTCTCTGACGGTATTGTCATGTCATAAGCCTCTTTGTATTCCAGTAGGATCACGGTCTCTGTGTTTCTCTGTGCATGCGTTCATGGCTACAGTGTCACAAATACTTCTCTCTTCCTGTCATGTCATTTGTTGATTAGGAGTGCTGACCGAGCATACACTACGTGTTTGTGCGTGTGTTAGATCGCAAGAAGGAAAGGCTCTGTTGATGAAGGAGATGATGATTTGGATGGTTCTAGGTTTAATGTCAGAGCCTCACTTACTATGTGGGTTAGTTCACCCAAAAATGAAAACTTCCAAACCTGTAAGACTTTTGTTCATCTTCAGAACATAAATGAAGATCTTTTTGATGGAATCTGAGAGCTTTCTGATCCTCTCTTGACAGCTACACAACTGACATTTTGATGCTTCAAAAAGTTCATAAAGAGATCATAAAATGAATCCATAATTGAGTGGTTTATTTAAAATTTTCTGAAGAGACTGGATTGCTTTGAAAATTGATTCTTCCGGAAGCTCAAACGTGCTGCGTAACATGAGAATGAACCTCATTGGTTCTCACACGTCAAGCAAACATGCTTGAGCTTCCATTTACCACCACTTTACGTCGCCATGGTTGTTTTTGGCGATTAGGACATCCGCGACATGCACACTTACACACCATTTTAAAAAATATAGCAATACCAAAATACAAACAATGTAGAATAGCTTGAATACTCCCTCAGACTGTAAACGAAGCTCTGGCGCACCGGATAACACGTCAGCAGCGTCTTACATCAGCAGTGTCACTGTGGAGTCGTGAACCACACTCCGGAGCAGAAGGGGGCGGTAATGCACCAATAAGCTGGATGCCAACCGCCGTAAAACAGGAAAGAAGAAGAAGAAGAAGCGGAGTCGTGAACGCGGATTGACAACAGACCCGGAAGAGAATACAATGCTGAATAAAGTCGTAGTTTTTGTTATTTTGGACCAAAATGTATTTTTGATGCTTCAAAATGTCGCGGATGTCCTAATCACCAAAAACAACCACGGCGACGTAAAAGTGCATTCCCAACGCCGACAGATGAAAGGATTCAATGGAATCAATTCAATGGAAAGGATTCCAGAAGAGAAGACAATGCTGAATAAAGTCTTAGTTTTTGTTATTTTTGGACCAAAATGTATTTTCGACGCTTCAACAAATTCTAACTAACCCTCTGATGTCACATGGACTACTTTGATGATGTTTTTATTACCTTTCTGGACATGGACAGTATACCGTACATACATTTTCAATGGAGGGACAGAAAGCTCTCGGACTAAATCTAAAATATCTTAAAATGTGTTCCGAAGATGAGCGGAGGTCTTACGGGTTTGGAACGACATGAGGGAGAGCTAACCCTTTAAAGTTTATTTAAAAATAAATATTTTAAGATATATCTAATGGTTGATGTAAAGATTATTGAAATGACATTTGAAAAGTGGTAGAAGTTTCTTGCCATCAAATCAGTATTGACTATGGCTCTTTCTCTCAAATCACTTTCCTTTTCAGATTACATTTACTTAATGTTAACCAATAGGCAAATCTCTATTTTTACATATTTTATTTTTAACAAACTCCATTTGGTCTGGTGGTTCCATTCTGAAATGTAACACTACTGTAAGTGGCGATTCATGTTCACATTACAGTACTTGTTCCAGAAATAATTCTGGAGTTTTTGTAATGATGTTAAAAGTTGCAGCAACGACAACCATTTATAATTTTTGTTAAAAATTGTAAACAAATGTAAACATGCAGATATTTAACAATCACACATACGCATCCACAGTGCTGGCTGCAGACAGATGTTCAGTTTATGTGGTACTGCAGTGACGTACTTGTGATAAGTTTCAGAAACTGACCCTCAGTGAAACTTCAGATGACAAACCCTCATATGCAACTAAAGATGGCGTGTGCAATTACAGATGCAATTTACTCATCCCCTGAGTAAAGAAACATGGGCATCTTTAATTGCATATGACTCAGATTAGCCGAATGACTCATTTGGATGAGATCAGTAATGTTCTTTTTCTGCAGAATTCAATTTCTGTGGGACACAACATTGTGAACACTTTGTTTTTCTTTTTCTTTTTTGCAAGTCTGAAGAACATTCGTGAGCACATGTATTAAGACTTCTAAAGATATTTTTGATATTTTTTGCATGTTAAAAATGATATATGATATATATATATATATATATATATATATATATATATATATATATATATATATATATATATATATATATATATATATATATATATATATATATATATATATATATATATATATATATATATATATTACATACATGCACTTTTTGTTTTTTCTTTTGTAGGGGCCAGTTTTTATAATTACCATATTAAAATCTACTTGAATCTGCGTATCTGTTGTTTAAGTACCTTTTTAACCACTTGCAAAGTTTTTTGGTGGGGAAAAAGCATCACATTCTGGCTACGGACAAAACAAGCCAAGAACTGTAATGAGTTTATTACTTTTTTACGGATTAGTAAAAGAAGACTTGACATTGATTATTTTGGTAGCATAAAAAAAAGCTTTTTTCAAACTAGGAATATAGCCATTACATTAAGAAATGATCAAAGAACACCGAAGCAGTCCATGACTTCAGTCTAATGTGAGTTATGCACTTTCGCAAAATCTCTCGATACCTCTGAAACTCTCTATACTGCAAAATTAATCTAATGTGATTGGTTATAATGCTCAACACTGCAGACTACACATGTAAAAGAAAGGACTATAAATATGATGTAACATGAACAAATCTACTGTAACTGTAATGCCGCAATTTTTCATATTTCTAGATAACGTTTCATATTACGGGTAGACTACTTTCTTTGAGACTACTTTCTTTCTTCTGATTTCATGCATCGTTAGAGGTGTGACTGACTTAATCAGAAGTGACCCAACAAGTTTAAATCAACTCCATTCACCTTTATATGTTTGACAAGCAAGAACGTGCCCATGCAAATGCCACTTTTCTGATCTATTTGTTAATGTGATTCAAGTTGATTAATTTGTAAAGTAATTTAATTTACTAAAGTTGTTCATAAACATTATTTAAAAAGCTGCTGTATTTTCAAGAAAGTAATTTCAAGTAACATATTAACCAAAAATTCTGAGAAATTATCAAATCTGCTACATCAGATGACACACACCATCTGATTATTTTTACTATTGTTGCAGTATAATAATATTTTTTATTATTGTTATAGTTTATATGTTGTTAAACATTATTACAATTTAAAATAACAGTTTTTATTTTAATATATTTTAAAATGTAATTTATTCCTGTGATGGGTTTATTTTGATGGGTATTCACCTTTATGAATGTCTTACTGTCACTTTTGATAAGTTTAATAATGCATCCTTGCTGAATAAAAGTATTATTATTATTTTTTTTTTAACTTTTGAACAGTTTTGATAAGAAAAAAATATATACTGACTGTATTATTATAAAATGTGGAAAAATGAAGAATGATTAGGTGTGTCCTATGTGACTCTATATGAATGAATACATAATGGCTTTCAGGTGATGCTGTGAGAGAAACGCCGGGTAAAATGAGAAGGGTGTAGTGTTTGAAATGGCTGGTAAGGTGGATTTCAGGGTACAGAGTCTGTCAGTGGGTGAGTGTGTTCACTGATGCAGAGAGAAAGGGAGGAAGGGAGCAAGAGACAGACAAGCATTATTTTAGCCGCAGGGATTGATGACTCAGCAAGACAAAACTGACTTGTTATTTTTGAAATAAGAAATTAAATAAGATTTGAACTAAAGTACTTATGTGTCTTTGTCTGACTTTGGGAAAACCTGTGTTTGTGGACAGCAGACGCTTGAATGTTCTCATAATATACATTGCAGCGTCATCTCTATTTCTCACAGTGTCTGAAACGGTTAGATAAAGGATTCAGTCTCTCTGAAGCCCTCCTTTCCAAGAGCTTCCTCTGCTCTGATTAGCCAGATGGCCCAGTCTGTTGTGATTGTTCTACTGCTTAAAGCATGTGTTCAAAACAAAACACCCATTACTATATCTGAATTTCAGCTCCGGAGGCTTCCACAGCTCTTGTATACACATTTGAGCCCGAGTCCATTTATCATGCATTTTGATCTTTGAAACTTTGCAGACCTTTTACTTAAACATCAAACAGCTATATTACACACTGCATGAAAGGTAATATCTGAATAAGCATAATAGGGGCACTTTAATATAATTTACTTTTAAAATACATGAATATTTTATTCATTCAAAACATTTGCCATGAGGTTTTACTGTAAAAACATTTTTGTTCCGTCTGGAAATGCCAATTTAATGGAAAGTGTATTACTGTTTTTTCATTAGAGAGTGAACAATCGAGTCACTTTTATTTAAACAATGTTGCAATATTCTCAGAAAATATTTCACCTTGTATATTGACACTTATTTGGAGAGCAAGTTGAGGCTCAGGTCAATTTTTTTTTTTTTTTTACAGCTACATTTAAAAGTTAATAATTTCCCCATTTTAGAAAACCATTATAAAGCAAATGTACTTGTTTTAGTATGTTAAGCCATGTTAAACCTTGTCTTTATAAGCGTTTACTAAAGCTTAATGTTACACTTTGCTATTTGCATTTAGATTCTGGCCTTATCAATTGTTCATAGTATTTATGATCAATAAAGTGCTTAGCAATTAGCTGTGTCCCAATGGACCTCCATATGGGAGGCAATGCATAAAGGGGTCATGACATGGGAAATCAAATTTTCCTTAATCTTTTGACATATTAAAGGTCTTTGTAACATTAAAACATCCTGCAAGTTTCATAGCTTAAAACTCCTCATTATTAAAGGGATAGTTCACCCAAAAATGAAAATTTGATGTTTATCTGCTTACCCCCAGGGCATCCAAAATGTAGGTGTCTTTGTTTCTTCAGTAGAACACAAATGATGATTTTTAACTCCAACCATTGCCGTCTGTCAGTCAAATAATGCGAGTTAATGTGAACTCTATCAATTAGAGTCGAAAAAACATGCACAGACAAATCCAAATTAAACCCTGCGGCTCGTGACGACACATTGATGTCGTAAGACACGAAACGACCGGTTTGTGCGAGAAACCGAACATCAATGTGTCGTCACGAGCCACAGGGTTTAATTTGGATTTGTCTGTGCATGTTTTTTCGACTCTTATTGATAGAGTTCCCATTGACTTCACAATTAAGCATTACACAATTCACAGACTTTGTAATGTGTTTCAGCAATACATTTGTAATATTTATAAAGTGTTTAGAAAGAATTCTCAGAATTGACTACAGGGACTTTAAGAAATAAAGGTTTTTGAGAAAAACATTCCAGGAATTTTTTCTATGTAGTGGACTTCATTGGAGTTCAACAGGTTTGAAGGTCGAAATTGCAGTTTCAGTGCAGCTTCAAAGTGCTCTGCACGATCCCAGATGAGGAATAAGGGTCTTATCTAGCGAAACGATCGACATTTTCTTAAAAAAAATTATATGCTTTTTAACCACGAATGCTCGTCTTGCACTGCTCTGTGATCCGCCACGCATGACATAATCATCTTAGAAAGGTCACGCGTGACATAGGCTAAAGTACAGATCCAGTGTCTACTGTGATTGTCACGCGTGGCGGATCACAGAGTGCGAAGGAACTTGTTGAAAGATGAATCATCAACATTATAGGATCTAAGCAGCTACATCACAAAATGATTGTGTTGTGTGGTATTGTTGTCTTGGCAGTAGATGGTGTTTACATTAAGCCACGTTAAGCTTTTCAGAATGTCCTTTGGTACAGGACGTGAATAGTTTCTCTTGTGTCATCATGATTTTTGGCTCTCATTTGTTCCTCTGCAGCATAATGCAGACCCACTGAGACATCTGCTGCCGGAGATCTGTGTTCCAAAAACACACTGAACTGACTGTACGCTCATCTCAAGCAAAGACACTTGCTCTAGATTCAGGGTTCCATAATCTTCTGCATTACTCGAGTACAGGCTGTTTAGTCTCCATGTGCCGCTCAGGCTTTATTAGCTACATCCTGTCACATTATAAACAGTGAGATGGGAGATAAGCAGGAGAGCTTTCAAGGGATAATTCACCCAAAAATGAAAATTGTCATTTACTCACCATCAAGTTGCTCTAAACCTGTATGAATTGAGTTGATGGACCCCATTGACTTCCATTTGTATTTTTTTTTTCCTACCATGAAAGTCAATGGCCACCGTCAACTGTTTGGTTATCCATATTATTCAAAATATCTTCATTCCCTGTCCTCGAGCTGAAAAGTACCATGGTATTACCATGCTTAGTGTTTAGATGTGAAAGTGACATACATGGTGTCCCATACTCGTAATTTGTGCTCTGCTTTTCACCCATCCATGTGCACACAAACAGCACTGAGTGTTGAACACACAGACACACACCGTGAACACACACCCAGAGCAGTGGGCAGCCATTTTTGCTGCAGTGCCTGGGGAGAGATTAGGGGTTAGGTGTCTTGATCAAGGACACCTCTGTTGTGGGTAATGAGAGTGGAAGAGAGCACTGTTCATTCAATCCCCCCATCTACATTTCCTGCTGGTACTGAGACTCGAACCCATGACCTTCGGGTTACAATTCCGACTCTCTAATCATTAGGTCACAAATGCCCCTAATGATGATACCATGTTGATACTGGTTTTATATGCAACATATTAATACCATCATCTTTGATTGAAATATGTTGTAAACACTAAAACAAGTACCATCTACTGCCATGGATTTTGGACATACCATAGTACTACCGTTGTTGTTTGGACTTTTACCATATTATTTTATTTTATAATATTATTATTCTTATGTTTTTCTTATGTTGGACTGTTCAAAATAGTTGTCATTTTGTGAAATATTAGTACAATTTAAAATAACATTGTGTATGTACACTAGGGGTGTAACAATATATCGTGTCACAACATATCGCAATATATCATGGATAGTGACAATATGCATTTGTGTATAGTTCACCCAAAATGAAAATTATTGAACAAGTTTACATTGAACATTACATTAATGTAATGTCATTGAAGTTTACATTACATTATTTGAGTTTTAGTGTCAGTATTACATTGAACTACTACATATACTGTTGAATATAATATATAATAATGCAATGGGGGAATATTGCCAAATGACTTGTGTATCCAGTAAAAAGTGGCCTACTTTATTTTAAATATATCTAGTCAATGACAGAATGGAAGCATATTTGTCTAAAATAATTCTGTATTTTCAACTTCAGAATCATGAATATTTTTATTCTGGTATCAACACCCAATTTAATACCAAATTTAGCATTTTAATCAATAGATTTTTTTTCTTTCTTTCTTTTTTTAACCTTTTGCCATACAGTATGTCTTGAAGTATTGCAATAATATCATATTGTGAGTTCAGTATCGTGATATATATCGAATCGTGACATGAGGGTATCATTACACTATATACACAATTTTTGGAAGAAGTCTCTTTTGCTCACCAAGGCAGCATTTATTTGATCAAAAATACAGTAAAACAGTAATATTGTGAAATATTATTAGAATAAAATAACTTTTTTATTTGAAGGTATTTCATTTGTGCTGCTTAATACTTTTGTGGAAACGGTGATGCATTTTTTTCAGGATTCTTTGATGAAGAAAATGTATCATCTATTTTCAATTTTAATGAATTTTATTTTTGTATTTTTTGTATAGTCTTCAGTGTTATGTGACCCCTAAGAAATCATTATAATATTATGATTGGATGCTTAAGAAATATTTCTTTTATTATTAGTTAAAAATGGCTGTGCTGCTTAATGAAGTGTGGAAAGTGTCTTTTTTTTTTCAGGATAATTTGATCAAAACATTCAAAACATTTTTTTTTTTTTTTTTTTTTTAAATGTCTTTTCTGTCATTTTTGATCAATTTAAAGCATTCTTGCTCAATTTAGTGATCATGGTGATCGTGAACTTTTGAATGGTATTGCACTTTATATACCACGTAAATATGAAATCTTGCTTCTGTGATTGTTTGGTGGTCTAAACATTTGCAGTCAAAACTTCTGTGGTAGAAGATAGGAAGTGTTTTTGTGGACAAGACAGTTGAAATATTTTGTAACCTAAGCTGCTAAATTATGTTTTGCAAGTCACTGTTTTGGCTCCTTATGTCAGCGCATCACGCATGGTGTTATGTCTACACATAACTTCTGGATTTTTGTTTTGATGAGCAAATGCTTTAGGATTTCCTGGCTCTTTGTGTGCTGAATGTCCACAATAGACGTCTCCTAAACTGTATGAACCCTTAGCTCTTTCTGTTTGTCCATGAAACTATTTATAAAGAAACAAGATATAGTAAGCGCTACAATACTGCGTTTTCTATTTACCATCACTAAATTGAGCAAAAGCGTACACTAGTATGTAAACATGTCATGGTTTCTTGGGCGTTTACTGTGTGGATTCCAAGTAAATTCATTGCTATATGATTGTAAAGGCTAATCACTCAGTACCATCACTCTACCATAGAACATTTCATAAGAATAGGGGACTGTCTGTATTTCTCTCATACTGTAGTTGCTCAGTTTCTCTCTGTCATAGCTAACATATTCTCTTTGAACTTAATATGAGTACTTCAGTCTCTGATTCTGAATTTAATATAAATGCAAACTCAAACAATTAGTAAGTGAGTTGGATAATCAAATGTAAAATCTGTTTTTTTTGTTGTTTGTCTTTATCTTCTCATAACTCAAATGTGTAATTGTTGCAATACTAGTGTCATTAAATGGATCAAAGCCATAGATTTTAGACTTTTTGAGTAAACCAACTTGGAAATGGTTTGCTTCTAAGCCAGGGGTAAGCAAGTTCGGTCCTAGAGAGCCGCTGTCCTGCAGAGTTTAGCTCCAACCCTGAAAAAAACCTTCAGCTGCCTATAGCCTTAGTAATCCTGAAGAGCTTGATTAGCTTGTTCAGCTGTGTTTGATTAAGGTTGGAGCTAAACTCAGCAGGACAGCGGCTCTCTAGGACCGAACTTGCCTACCCCTGTTCTAAGCATTGAAGAAACAATGAAGAAACTTACTTTTTTTTTTTTTTACCAGTACTCATTAATCCAGGTTAATGTTTAATTTATAAACATATTATAAAATTGTTACTATTTGTGCCATTTGATAATTCATGTCTGTTCATAATAATTGTTAATAATAATTAATATAACTTTAAATGTTAATGCATTAGTATATGCAGAAAAGAATTCATATAATTAAAAAAAAATTCATGTAATATTATATTATTCTTTTTATGCAAACCATTATTGCTTGATTCTTATTTATGAATATATTTTCAGCTTTAATACTAAAACTCTTTGAGTGTTATTTGACTGACTGTTATTATTATTATTATTTACATTATTATCAGCTGTTCATTGAAAGAGTAACACAATTACTCTTTTCTGAATTTGAATTATAATTTTCAGTTAAATGGTTGTATTTATTTATTTTTTGTTTGTTTATTTATTTATTTCGATTGATTGATTGATTTGATTGATTGGAAGTTTTCTGAATTGATCTGATTAATCGTTATCTTCTACAGGTAAATCGCACTTGGCGATCGTTCAGAAAGTTAATAATGAAGGCGAGGGAGATCCGTTCTATGAGGTGCTGGGATTGGTCACCCTGGAAGATGTCATTGAAGAGATCATCAAATCAGAAATCCTGGACGAGTCTGACCTCTACAGTGAGTGGACCGTGTCTAATGAATGTGTTTTTAGTGTTGTTATGCAGACAACATTACTGCTCTTTTCTTGAAATACATTCACACAGCATTTGCACATCTCAAAATTTTCCAGCACACAGATTTTTTACTTCCTCTTGATATTCTGCATCGTAAACCATTTCATGAATGCTTGCGAAATGACAGACATGCACTCAGCATTTTTGGAGAAGCACGTATCAGCATGTTTATGATGTTAGAGTTTTCATGGTGCCAATATTTATTTATTTATTTTTTTTTGGGAGGAATTAAATAATCTGACTTCTGTTATAAAATCCTCAGTGTTGTGCTCATCTCAATTACTTTTGTGCATTTTTGCAGCTGATAACCGCAACAGAAAGAAAGTGGCACACAATAAAAACAAGCGAGACTTCTCTGCCTTCAAACATGAGAGTGAGTCTAAAGTCAAGATCTCTCCTCAGCTGCTGCTGGCCGCTCACCGCTTCCTTGCAACAGGTAAACAATCAGTCACAACACTCACCAGACTGACTGTAACAGTACGTGCCTTGTCCAGTGGTCACGCCTTCATTTTGCAATTTCTATAGTATTACATCCTTCTCATGGGCATTTAATAATGCTTGTCTTTTCAGTGAGTTAAATCTGTTTTTTGGCCCATTTTACCTGTAAAAGAAAACCTTAATAATTAATAATTCTGCACATCTGAATACAAGGCATTTTTTCACTTACAACCCTCATTAACAATTATACATCACTTTTAAATGATTATACAAAATGAATTGTAGTTAAGATTAAGATTGATGAAGTTTGGAATTGTTATATATATATATATTGACTTGCCTAATATGCATGCACTGTTGATTTAATGTTAATTAATGGATATTAAACCTCTTTTGGGTTTTTTTTTATGGTTTTTTTTTTTATGTTTTACCCATTTTTTTGCCATGAAAATAGCCTTGAATGCTGGCATGGATTTACATTAACTAATGTAACATATTGTACCAACTAGGTAACACTTTACAATAAGGTCCTGGTAGTTAATGTTAGTTAATGCCTTAACTAACAATCAGCATTACGTTTATTACAGTATTCATTCATTTTTTTTTTTTTTTTTTACGTTAGTTAATAAAAATACAACTGTTTATTGTTTGTTCATGTTAGCTCAGGTCCATTACATAATATTAACAAATGCAACTTTTGATTTTAATAATTTATTAGTAAATGTTAAAATTAACATTAAGGGTCCGTTTACACAACACCGTTTTCAACTTAAAAACATAACTTAAACTTTATGCGTTTTTGCTTTTCATTTACATGACAACAACGTTTTGGGGACCTGAAAAAGCAAACTTTTAAAAACGGGTTTCAAAGTGAAAGTTTTTGAAAACGATACTGTTAGTCTCTGTGAAAACTACAAAAACAGGAATTTGCGGAAACGATGACGTCATGTGAATGCGCATTATGTGTTCAATTTATAGGTGTGTAGTGTTTCTTTACAAAGTGACATCATGACATCTGTAAGTGAAAAACACAAAGGAAAAACTTTTCTGTTTTTAGTACATCATTGTTATGTAAACGTACCCTAAGATTAAGTATTGTTCATTATTATCCTAATGTAGTTAACAAATGAAACCCTATGTTGCCACAAACTAACATGTTTAATCTTATTTTAAAGTGTTACAAGTTTCTCATTTTAATGTTTTTTCATTTTTACATCTCTCATCTGTCTGTTTCTGCCTCTGCTGCCTGTGTTTCCACAGAGGTTAATTTGTTCAGTCCATCTCTGATCTCAGAGAAAATTCTTCTGCGTATCCTTAAACACCCTGATGTGATCCAGGAGATCAAGTTCAATGAGAATGAAAAGAAATCGCCGCATCACTACCTTTACCTGCGTGGGAAACCCGTGGACTACTTCATCCTCATACTACAGGTAACGGCACAAACTGACGCCTAATGAGCTGATCTTTACCAGGGTCACGGCTTGCAGGGATTTTAAAGCCAATTAGACAGACGAGGTGTTTTAAGCAGGTTAAGACAGCAGGCTTTGGCTCGCAGCATGTGCGTGTGGTTGGCATTGGTTTCTGTTGCCACATGCTAAAGTTGAAGAATTGACTCAAAGAGAACTGCTGGCTTATAAAACAGTACTTGTGAGACTTCCTGTCTCTAGTTTATCAGGGCCATATGGTGATGTTTGGGAACATGTAAATGTCTTCAGCCCAGCTGAACATCTATGTTGTGTGCTATGGCCTGATCAGAAATTATTTCAGAGGACCTCAGAAGAAGGTTTTAGTTTGGGGCCGGTAATATTTTTGAAAATGTTTTTGGGAAAACATGATCCTTCATAAATCATTCTAATATGCTGATTTGCTGAAGTAACATTTCCTATTATTATCAATGTTGATAAGAGTTGTGCTGTTTTATATGTTTGTGAAATAAAAGTCAGGATTCTTTGATGAATTAATTTCAAAAGAACAGCATTTAATTGGAATAGAAATGTAATGCTTCCTTGCTGAATAAAAGTATGCATTTCTTTAAAAGAAATCTTACTGACCCCAAACTTTTGAATGATAGTGTAGATGAGAAAAAAAGTTATCAGAAACATTAATAACTAACTTCTGTAACAGTCAAGCTGTTTTGCAGGGCAGTCGTGTCTAAGACTCTGTTTACACCTGGTATTAAGATGCGCTTTGGTCGATCAGATCACAAGTAGATGAGGGAGACACATACCTGTTTACACCTGGTGTTTTAATCTGTCTCGTTTGTTCACTTTCAACCACTTCTTTGAGGGGAGGGTCTATGGGCAGGTAAGTGTATGGGCTTTTTCAGATATTTAAAGGTGCCATCGAACGTTTTTTTACAAGATGTAATATAAGTCTAAGGTGTCCCCTGAATGTGTCTGTGAAGTTGCAGCTCAAAATACCCCATAGATTTTTTTTGTAATACATTTTTTTTAATTGCCTATTTTGAGGCAAAATTAGAAATGCGCCGATTCATGCTGCGGCCCCTTTAAATCGCGCGCTCTCTGCCCCCTCCCGAGCTCTCAACTTTATCACTGCACAAAGTTCACACAGCTAATATAACCCTCAAAATGGATCTTTACAAAGTGTTCGTCATGCAGCATGTCTAAACGCGTAAGTACAGTGTGTATTTGGATGTTTACATCTGAATGAGTTTGATAGTGCTCCGTGGCTAACGGCTAATGCTACACTGTTGGAGAGATTTATAAAGAAAGAAGTTGTTTATGAATTATACAGACTGCAAGTGTTTAATAATGAAAATAGCGACGGCTCTTGTCTCCGTGAATACAGTAAGAAACGATGGTAACTTTAACCACATTTAACAGTACATTAGCAACATGCTAATGAAACATTTAGAAGGACAATTTACAAATATCACTAAAAATATCATGTAATCATGGATCATGTCAGTTATTATCGCTCCATCTGCCATTTTTCGCTGTTGTTCTTGCTTGCTTACCTAGTCTGATGATTCAGCTGTGCACATCCAGACATCCTGCCCTTGAGTAATGCCTCGATCATGGGCTGGTATATGCAAATATTGGGGGCGTACACCCCGACTGTTACGTAACAGTCGGTGTTATGTTGAGATTCGCCTGTTCTTCTGAGGTCTTTTAAACAAATGAGATTTATATAAGAAGGAGGAAACAATGGAGTTTGAAACTCACTGTATGTCATTTCCATGTACTGAACTCTTGTTATTCAACTATGCCGAGGTAAATTCAATTTTCAATTCGATGGCACCTTTAAGAAAAAAATAAGCTTGGGTAATTTACATATGAACTTGCCCAGAGAAGACGGAAAAACATAATGAGAGCAGCAGCTTTCGTTTCAGCTCTGATAGTCGCAAGACCACGCCAAACACTGAGTGCATGTTAGAAATCAGAAATGGTTGGAGAACATTGTGCTTGGTACATTTTTCGTCTTCAAACCAAACTTGGGTCTTCAGCCAACAAAGTTTGAATCCCGTCTTGCTAACGCGCTTCCCATAATGTTTTTTTGGGCGTTAGGTTAGTAGGTGGAGAGTAGGCGATCTTTTGCGGCTGTTCAAACACATTCAACCACACAAGCATCTAAACTAAGAAAGCAGTCCAGTCTAATGCGTTTTCGACTACCTCTGGAAGTGGTCAAAAGTGGACAAGCTCAAAACTTTTTAGACCCTGTTTACACCTGTATTTAGTGTCGTCCACTTGTGATCCAATCAACCAAAACGCATCTTAATAACAGGAGTAAACAGGGCCCTGGTTTTATTTTCTCTCAAGATAAAAGACGAAAGTTGAAGATTCAAGAAAAAAGTTGCATCAGGAAGAATTCAAAACAGAAACTACAATAGAAAACAGTTGGAAAGAAAAGACCTCTTGACTTGGTCTGGCATGAGCTCAAAAAACCTCTGAAGAAAGGCATCCAAAAATATGCTGCTACTGTTTTGTATAAAGAAACGGCCCAAAATACCTTGTAACTGTTGCACAACCGCAGTAAAGTAGCAATAAAAAGCATTTGATGGAGGTTATTACCATTAAACCAGGTTTAACTACGAAATATGTTTGCACACGCTTTCCCATCCATTAGCTTGGTGATTTTACACCGTATTAAATTATCACCTGGATGAAGCTCACCTCAGGTTTTTTCCTAAGTGTAGTGTTGTACTTTTTCCCACAGTGGTACCATCATTCATCACGTATTCCTTCATTCATTCTCTGTCTTTCTTGAATTTGTTGTTGTTATTATTGGCCTCTAAACAATCATTAGACGATTCAGCTCATGATGGTTAAACATCACATGCATACCTCAGCCTTTCAGTGATTCAGTGAATTTCAGACCCCACACACTGTTTCTTCTATAATGAACGTTCAAATCTATGATAATCCTCAAAAGAAATGGGGGAAACCACAGAATATCACAAATATATCATCATGCTTCCTAATTTTGTTTTAGAGGTCTCCTACAATAAATTTACATGCATCCAGAATAAAAAAAAAACACTTTAATTTTCTCATAATATACATTGCAGCATCACCTCTTTTCTCACAGTGTCTGAAACAGATTGATAAAGGTTTCAGTCTCACTAAACCCCTCCTTTCCAAGAGCACCTGCTCTGCTCTGTTTGGTCAGATGGTCCAGTCTGTTGTGATTGGTCACCGCTTACAGCGCGTGTCGGAAACGAAACTGCCATTACCTGAATACAGCTCTAAAGGCTTCCTCAGCACCTGATACACAGTGATATGAACAGTAATGATGGTGTCGGTTTTACAGTATCAATTCGAGCTTGAGTCCTCATCCTTTGGAAGTGCATTCAAAGTGGATTTGCTTTCACAGCACAGAAAACAGCATCAACATGTAGATAACGCAAACCAAACTCTTTGAGGACAGCTACAACTACAGTGTTTGAGGGCGGGTCAAATAGATGTTCACGGGCAACCAATGAAGACCATAGACTGGGATTATGCAAATTTGTTACAAGCCTAAATAGGTTCCAGCAGGAAGTTAGAATGGAATTACTAGCAACTCTTTTGAGGCGGTTCAGAATCGGTTCTTTATTTTTGAGAGATCTATGAAACTTTTACATTCACAAACAGCTATATTACACACTACATGAAAGGTAATATCTGAAAAAGGCTAATAGGGGCACTTTAAACTTTTGTGGCATTTACGCTTCTGAGTGTGTGAACTTTGTTTCTTGAACTGTCATGGAATTAACTTGTCAAGTTCAAGCTCTCCGGTTAAAATGTCTGAACTTAGTACACTGGTGTAGATTATTCACAGCAGGAAGGAGATTCATTAATAGATTATGAAGTGCACACTAGCAGCAGTTTGAGGCTGTTAAATATGTCGGGCATCTGTTTGTGTGGCCTTTGTTATTTATTATTTAAAGCGGCTCAATGATGTGTTTGTGGAAGCAGGATGTGCTGTATTATTTTGATTATTATTTAATACATTAAAGGTGCTTGCAAGTAGACTTCCCAACATGGAGACCTTTCTTTCCTGGCACCAGTTGAAGACGGCCTCCAGCCGGGCCTCAAGCTGAGAGCGGGCCGAATGACCTTCATCAAAGATTAATGCTGCTTTCTCTGAGGTGTCAAGCTTTGTGCTAAAGATCCACAGCACTTCTTCTGTTGCACTCATGTGCGTATGTGCTGAAAGGACTTGGAGTTTGTGATGAATAAAAGAGTATGTATGTTTTCCTGTTTGCACTTGAAGGAAAAAGATATGTCTGAAAACCTGACATAAAGAAAAATAGATTTTGTTTATTTTGTATTTTGAATGATATACTGTCAGGTTTTGAATCATCTTCTTTGATTAATGCTCTTGTTATTATTTGTAATTCATAGGTCTTTGTGTGTGTGTGTGTGTGTGTGTGTGTATTTTATTTATATATATATATGTATGTACAGTAGGTACGGAAAGTATTCAGACCCCCTTAAATTTTTCACTCTTTGTTATTTTGCAGCCATTTGCTAAAATCATTTAAGTTCATTTTTTTTTTCCTCATTAATGTACACACAGCACCCCATATTGACAGAAAAACACAGAATTGTTGACATTTTTGCAGATTTATTAAAAAAGAAAAACTGAAATATCACATGGTCCTAAGTATTCAGACCCTTTGCTCAGTATTCAGTAGAAGCACCCTTTTGATCTAATACAGCCATGAGTCTTTTTGGGAAGGATGCAACAAGTTTTTCACATCTGGATTTGGGGATCCTCTGCCATTCCTCCTTGCAGATCCTCTCCAGTTCTGTCAGGTTGGATGGTAAATGTTGGTGGACAGACATTTTTAGGTCTCTCCAGAGATGCTCAATTGGGTTTAAGTCAGGGCTCTGGCTGGGCCATTCAAGAACAGTCACGGAGTTGTTGTGAAGCCACTCCTTCGTTATTTTAGCTGTGTGCTTAGGGTCATTGTCTTGTTGGAAGGTAAACCTTCGGCCCAGTCTGAGGTCTTGAGCACTCTGGAGAAGGTTTTCGTCCAGGATATCCCTGTACTTGGCTGCATTCATCTTTCCCTCGCTTGCAACCAGTCGTCCTGTCCCTGCAGTTGAAAAACACCCCCACAGCATGCTGCTGCCACCACCATGCTTCACTGTTGGGACTGTATTGGACAGGTATTTAGCAGTGTTAAGAATTAAGGCCAGAAAGTTCTATCTTGGTCTCATCAGACCAGAGAATCTTATTTCTCACCTTCTTGGAGTCCTTCAGGTGTTTTTTAGCAAACTCCATACGGGCTTTCATGTGTCTTGCACTGAGGAGAGGCTTCCGTCGGGCCACTCTGCCATAAAGTCCCGACTGGTGGAGGGCTGCAGTGATGGTTGACTTTCTACAACTTTCTCCCATCTCCCGACTGCATCTCTGGAGCTCAGCCACAGTGATCTGATCTGTTCTTCTTTACCTCTCTCATCAAGGCTCTTCTCCCCTGATAGCTCAGTTTGGCCGGACGGCCAGCTCTAGGAAGGGTTCTGGTTTTCCCAAACGTCTTCCATTTAAGGATTATGGAGGCCACTGTGCTCTTAGGAACCTTAAGTGCAGCAGAATGTTTTTGTAACCTTGGCCAGATCTGTGCCTTGCCACAATTCTGTCTCTGAGCTCTTTAGGCAGTTCCTTTGACCTCATGATTCTCATTTGCTCTGACATGCACTGTGAGCTGTAAGGTCTTATATAGACAGGTGTGTGGCTTTCCTAATCAAGTCCAATCAGTATAATCAAACACAGCTGGACTCAAATGAAGGTGTAGAACCATCTCAAGGATGATCAGAAGAAACGGACAGCACCTGAGTTAAATATATGAGTGTCACAGCAAAGGGTCTGAATACTTAGGACCATGTGATATTTCAGTTTATATTTTTTAATAAATCTGCAAAAATGTCAACAATTCTGTTTTTCTGTCAATATGGGGTGCTGTGTGTACATTAATGAGGAAAAAAAATGAACTTAAATAATTTTAGCAAATGGCTGCAATATAACAAAGAGTGAAAAATTTAAGGGGGTCTGAATAGTTTTTGTACCCACTGTGTGTGTGTGTGTGTGTGTGTGTGTGTGTGTGTGTGTGTATATATATATACAGTGCTCAGCATAAATGAGTACACCCCCTTTGAAAAAAACTATTTCCAAAGTGTTGATAAAACTAAGTTTAATATAATATCTGTTGAACTTATAACATGAAAGTAAGGTTAATAATATAACTTAGATTACACATTTTTCAGTTTTACTCAAATTAGGGTGATGCAAAAATGAGTACACCCCACAACAAAAACTTCTACATCTAGCACTTTGTATGGCCTCCATGATTTTTAATGACAGCACCAAGTCTTTTAGGCATGGAATGAACAAGTTGGCGATATTTTGCAACATCTATCTTTTTCCATTCTTCAAGAATAAACTCTTTTAGAGACTGGATGCTGGATGGAGAGTGATGCTCAACTTGTCCCTTCAGAATTCCCCATAGGTGTTTGATTGGGTTCAGATCAGGAGCCACTGAATCACTTTCAACCTGTTCTTCTTCAGAAATCCAACAGTGGCCTTAGATGTGTGTTTAGGATCATTGTCATGCTGGAAAAGTGCACAACGACCAAGGGCATGGAGTGATGGTAGCATCTTCTCTTTCAGTATAGATCAGTACATCTGTGAATTCATGATGCCATAAATGAAATGCAGCTCCCCGACACCAGCAGCACTCATGCAGCCCCACATAAGGACACTGCCACCACCATGTTTCACTGTAGGGACCATGCATTTTTCTTTGTATTCCTCACTTTTGTGACACCATACAGTTTTGAAGCCATCGGTTTCAAAAACATTAATCTTGGTCTCATCACTCCAGAGTATAGAGTTCTAGCAGTCTTCGGCTGTTTCTCAATATGCGTTCTTAAGCAATCTTGCGTCCTTGTGTTCTTGCTCTACGTCATCATCAATCGAAGTTCAGTTCCAATACTCAAGAACGCAAGAACAGAGGATGCATGAAGAAACCTGAAGAAAGCCTGCAGTATTTTTATTGGAATATAAAAATAATCTTAACATTGACAAAGCATAAAGGCTACTCATTTTCATACACGCAGTGAAATAAAAAGATATAAAATTATATGAAAACAACGTCTATAATAAGAAATCTTTTAATAAGTTATGACATTTGTTTGTAATGTTATGTTGTATTTATTGTGCATTAGCCACTTTTAAGATGCTGGGACGGTCAGTTGAGCAACAAGATAGCAGCACATCTCAATTCTCAAATGATGCGTTCTGTGTCCTCGCGTCCTTCCGAGTTCGTTCTTTCAAGGTCGCCTGCAAGACCGGACTCCACAAGAACGCAAGTCCGTTCTCTGCGTTCTTGGAATTGAGAAACAGCCTTCATCTGAAAATTTTGTTATCTGAGTCATATTATTAACTTTACTTTCATGTTATAAGTTAAACAGATGTTATATAAAACTTAGTCTTGTCAACATTTTGAAAATTGTTTTTGTGTTCATTGAGATATTGTTTAAAATGTAACTTTTTTTTTTTTTTTTTGTAACATTTTTTTCATTTACTCTGAGCACTGTATAGAAATATGTCTGGTGGAGTAACTCTAAACCAGCATAATTATACAAGACATCTTCAAGAGTGGCTAACTGTTCAGACAAACCACTGCCTAATTGATTTTGTGTATATATATATATATATATATATATATATATATATATATATATATATATATATATATATATATATATATATATATATATATATATATATATATTAGTTTTGCACATACACTACAGTTCAAAAGTTTGGGATCGGTAAGATTTTTAATATTTTCAAAAGAAGTTTTGTCTGCTCACCAAGATTGCATTTATTTAATTAAAAATACAGTAAAAACAGTAATATTGTGAAATATTATTACAATTTAAAATAACTGTTTTCTATTAAAAAAAACTGTTTTTCTGTGTTGGAAAAGCTGAATTTTCAGCATCATTACTCCAGTCTTCAGTGTCACATGATCCTTCAGAAATCATTCTAATATGATGATTTACTGCTCAAGAAACATTTATGATTATTTTCAATGTTGAAAACAGTTGTGTACTTTTTTTTTCAGGATTCCTTGATGGATAGAAAGTTCAAAAGAACAGCATTTATCTGAAATACAAAGCTTTTGTAACATTATACACTACCGTTCAAAGGTTTGGGGTCATTAAGAATTTTTATTTTTATTTTTTTGAGAAGAATTTAAAGAAATTAATATTTTTTTTCAGCAAGGATGCATTAAATCAATCAAAAGTGACAGTAAAGACATTTAAAATGTAACAACAGATTATATTTCAAATAAACACTGTTCGTTTGAACTTTCTATTCATCAAAGAATCCTGAAAAAAAAACATTGTACACAAATATTTTGAACATCTGTACACAATAAATGTTTCTTGAGTAGCAAATCAGCATATTCATGTGACACTGAAAACTGGAGTAATGATGCTGAAAATTCAGCTTTGCCAACACAAGAATGTTAAATTTTCAAATATTTTCAAATAGAAAATTATTTTAATTTAAAATTATTTTATTTTAATAGAATATTATTTTAAATTGTAATAATATTTCACAATATTACTGATTTTACTGTATTTTTAATTAAATAAATGCAGCCTTGGTGAGCAGACGAAACTTCTTTATAAAACATTAAAAATGTTACCGATCCCAAACTTTGGAATGGTAGTGTACCTATTGTTAACTCTGCTTCATGATGGAGAGAATTATAGCAGTGCAGGAAGAGAGACTGTGATTGTCTATTTTCTGTACATAAATATTTGAAGATGTTTGCTTGTCCTCACTGCACATGAGCACTGTTGTTAGTTACTCAAACAAAGAGCTGTTAAACATACTCATAGTAATTTTACTAATGTGCTTGGCCACCCACGTTATGTTTGTGAATGATTGACAGTACTGACGCTGAGAAGAGGTTACTGAGTGATGCAACCTAACGAGGCCTTCTGCACGTACACACACACACACACACACACACACACACACACACACACACACACACACACACACACACACACACACACACACACACACACACACACACACACACACATATATGTATGTATGTATGTATGTATATGTATATGTATGTATATATAATATATATATATATAACAAACATTATCTTTTCTCAACACCTCCATTATTCATACAGCCCACCTGTCTGACATTGCAGGCTCACTGTGTGTATGAGGCAAAATTGTCCAAAATTGTTTTTTTGTTTGTTTTATTTAAAAACATTGTCAATGTTGTTGTTGTTTTTGTTGTTATTATCATCATTATTATTATTATGAAGTAAAAAGCAATATTTGGCTTAATTAAAAAATAAGTAAATAAAAAAGCTTTTGTAGTATTATTATTATTATTATTATTATTATTATTACTATTATTAATAAAAATAATTATTGTTATTAAAATGCAAGAATTGGCTTCATTATAAACAATAGAAGTCAATGTTTTTATTATTATTATCATTATCATTTATTAAAATGAAAAAAATATTATTGAAGTCAATATTTATTCATTATGATTACTACAACTATTTATTAAAAAAATGGGCTTTATTTAAAAAATATTATTATTATTATTATTATTAATAATTATTTTAAATGCAAGAATTGGCTTCATTAAAAACAATAGAAGCCATTGTTTATTATTATTATTATTATCAACTACAATGCAAAATATGACTTTAAAAACAAAAGAAATCAATGTTTTGTGTTATTATTATTATTATTATTATTATTATCATTTATTAAAATGCTAAACTTGTCTAGATTTAAAAAATGATAGAAGTCAATTTTTTGTATTTTTATTTTTTTAAATGAAAATTCACAAATTAGTTATTGAAAAACAAATATTGGCTTTTGTATAAATATTTGAATTCTTTGCTGGTCCTGATTTAGCTAAATGTGTGTTTAAGGGTATTTGTAAGAACTGAATATGCAAGATTATTTGTTTGTTGACATCTTAAGGTGGGATATGCTTGTTAAGCGTGTTTATAATGGACAAATGTGAACTTTTCCCTTTGCCAGCACACACATATTACACACATATATACTCTGTAGGTTTTGGCTGCCCTCCTCGCAGTCATGGACGGTCTATTTAAAGATCTCTTCTCTCCATTTCTGATTGTGTTCGTGTTTACTTTTTGTCCTGGAGGTCTTTCTCAGTAAGGTCAGTTCACATATGTGTGAAACGTGATTGATATGATCTTTCCAGAAAAACAGGATTCATGCAGCCACTGCAGTCCCCTCCCTACAAACAATCTCATTCCCTTGATGCTCACAAAGGGAACTGTGTATGTGTGTGTGTATCATGCTGCATTGTGCACCTCATTATGTGGACATCAGTCACTGGTGGTATTCGGCGCCATCTCTCAGAGCTTGTGTGTGTGTGTGTGTGTGTGTGTGTGTGTGTGAGCGTCATTGTTGTCTCAGTGGATTTACTGTGCTACAGTTCTCACATTCCTCTTGACCAGAGCTCACATTCACTCAGTCTTATCGCTTTAATTCACTCGGGGTCTTCTCGGTCTAAAGCTAGTTGTTCGTTTATGTGTCTGTCCACCTAGGTGCTGATGCTTCTGGGGGTGGGGGGGATACTCTCATTTTCCTTGTGTCTGGGAAACTAGTCTTGTGGTATGTCCACTGGTCAGAAGGACAAAAGCTTGTGGCTATGTCTCTGATTCATTTAAAGGATTAGTTCACCCGAAAATGAAAAATCTGTCATTTATTTACTCACACTGTGTTTTGTGATGATTTAAAAAGATCATTTACTCAGCCTCACGTTGTTCCAAACATATATGAATTTCTTTCTTCTGTTGAACACAGAAATAAATATATTTTAAAATGACATTTTAAAATAAATTTATATAAGAAAATTGTTATTTTAAGCCTTGTACATAAAAAATCAAAACTGAAAAAGACAAAAATGTCCATAATGTCGCACAAGGGTTAACTTGTAATAATATTTCACAATATTACTTTTTACTTTATTTTTGATAAAATAACTGCAGCCTTGGCGAGCCTAAGAGATTTCTTAATAAAAATGAATAAAAACATTTTTAAAAAAGTGCATTGTGGTTTCAGCCTACATTCTGTATTTTTTATTTTTTATTTTTTTATTTGAACTCACCCAGAATCATCTTCCTTCTTTGTGCACAGGGCCGTGTGGAGGTGGAGGCTGGGAATGAAAACATGAAGTTCGAGACCGGACCTTTCTCTTTCTATGGAGTCATGGCTCTCAGTGCTCCAACATTAGGTGAGACAAACACACACAAAGAAAAACATACATAACAAATACATATAAACCAAGACTCTTTTTCGTCCTTTCTTCGTCAAAAATAGGAATCATTTAGAAAATTTTAAATCTCCAATATTTGATTTACTAACATGCACAAACATATGTACTACTACTTATTGTGTTGCTGACCCCTTCAAAGCTGAGGCTTCATATATTAAGTGACTTGATGTCAGGATAGTCTATTTAAAGATCATATCCTACATACTATCCTTTCGGATTTGTGTGTGGATGAACAGTAGGTGGTCTTGTTTGTGAGTCTGTGTGTGCATTACGGTAAATACTACATTATTAAAGGGTTCAACAACAGATGGGAAAATACTTTAAAGCAACAGTCGGCTTTGCCACTAATCACTCATAATTATAATTATCTCACTTGGGATACTGGGACTTTTCTAGGCCACCCATCTAAAGTTGTTGGGCTCTGAAAAAGTTGTAGATCACCGCCCTCTATTGGCCATCTGCTAGAGGATGAGAGATTCCTCTTTGTTCATTTGGGTTAGTTCACCCATAAATGAAAATTGTCATAATTTACTCACCCTCATGCCGTTCCAAACCTTTATGACTTTTCAGTGGCGTACAAAAGGAGACTGTAGGCAGAATGTGGATGCTGCTCTTAAATGAAAAGCCTCTGAAAGGACAGAAAAAGCATCATAAAACTTCCACAATATAAGCATTTTTGAAGCCATACGATAGCTTTGTGTGAGGAACATACCAAAATTGAAGTAACTGGAAATATGCTCTGCTGTAGCTCTCATATTTCATTCACAATTTCATATATTCCAGTTTTATACTTATATTCCACATATTCAACAACCAGTTTCGATTGGCATTATAGATGTTAAAAGGGTTAGTTCACCCAAAAATGAAATTTCTGTCGTTAATACTCACTCTCATGTCATCCTAAACCCATAAGACCTTCGTTTGTCTTTGGAACACAAATTAAGATATTTTTGATGAAATCTGAGAGTATCTGATCCACACATAGGCAGCAACGACGTTGCACCTTTTGAGGTCCAGAAAGGTACTAAAGACATTGTTAAAACCAGCAAAGTGACTACAGTGGTTCAACCTTAATATTATGAAGTGACGAGAATAATAACAAAAATAACAACTTTATTCAACAAATTTGTCTGTCCCCTGTCATACTGCTATGCTATTTTCGCTGCAGAGCTTTAGTGTTTATGGGGAAACACTGGGGACAGACGAATTTGTTGAATAAAGTCACTATTTTTGTTTTGTTTTTGCGCACAAAAAGTATTTTCTTTGTTTTTCTTTGGGTTAGTTCACCCAAAAATTAAAATAATGTCATTTATTACTCACCCTCATGTTGTTCTACACCCATAAGACCTTCGTTCATCTTCGGAACACTAATTAAGATATTTTTAATTAAATCCGATGGCTCAGTGAGGCCTCCATAGACAGCGATGCCATTGTAAATCACAGGATCCATAAAGGTACTAAAACATATTTAAATCAGTTCATGTGAGGTCAGTGGTTCAACCTTAGCAATGAGAATACTTTTGTGTGCCAAAAAAACCCAAAATAACGACTTTTCAACATATATTGTGATGACCGATTTCAAAACACTGCTTCGGAGCTTTACGAATCGAATCAGTAGTTCGGAGCACCAAAGTCACGTGATTTCAGCAGTTTAGCTGTTTGATAGAAGATCCGAATCACTGATTTGATTCGTAAAGCTCTGAAACAGTGTTTTGAAATCAGCAATCATGAGATATTGTTGAAAAGTTATTTTGTTTTTTGGTGCACAGAAAGTATACTCGTCACTTTATAATATTAAGATAGAACCACCGAACTCACATGGACTGTTTTAAATAAGTTTTTAGTGCCTTTATGGATCTTGAGATTTACAGTGGCTTTGCTCTCTATAGAGGCCTCACTGAGCCATTGGATTTAATATTTAGTATTCCAAAGATGAACGAAGGTCTCACGGGTGTAGAATGACATGAGGTTGAGTAATAAATGACATTATTTTGGGGTGAACTAACCCTTTAAGGTTGAACCACTGTAGCTGCATCGCCGATTTTAACTACAGGTTTAAGATGACATGAGGGTGAGTACTTAATGACAGAAATTTTAATTTTTGGGTGAACTAACCCTTTAAACCTGATGTAATGCATCTTCATGTGCATAATTAAATATATGCGAATGAGATTTGAGAGCAATGATGGAGAGGAGGATTTTTTTTTTATGGTTTAATGACTCAAATCTCAGCTTTTTCCTCACAAAAAGAGCAGCATGAAGATTCTGCTTAAAATCTCCTTTTGCATTCCCCTGGAGAAAGAAAGTAAATTTTGGATTGTCATCAGAGTATGTAAATAAATGTTTGGGTCCATTAACCATTTATTTATAAAAGAGGTCATTCATTCTGGTGTTTGTCTATCTGTGCTCATGTATGCCATCATTCAAGGTTTGGGGTTTTTACATGTTTTAAACGTTTTTGAAAAAAGTTTCCTATGCTTACCAAGGCTGCATTATTTTAATCAAAAAGACAGTAAAATGGTAAAATTGTGAAATAGACCTTTTTAAAAGCCTGAGGATTGTTAAATATAGGTTTTAAAATTCAATTTAAAAGTGGAAAAACTTTAGGATTAAAAAGTAATATATAAACGGTTAAACATGAAATTATTTAGCAATAATTTAAGGCATTTTGCCTTATATAGAACCTTTTTGGCATAAAGTGTTCTTTAAAATTGAGTCAAGAACCCCAGGGTTCTATTTAGAACACCATTGACCCTTTTTTCTGAGAGTGGAAGTTCAAAAAAAAACTTTTTCAGGATTCTTTGATGGATAGAAAGTTGAACAGCATTTATTTTAAATAGAAATCTTTGTACCATTATATATGTCTTCACTGCCATTTTTGATCTATTTAATGCATCCTTTCTATAATAAAAATATTAATTTCTTAAAAAACATCTTACCGACCCCAATCTTTTGAACGATAGTGTGTGTCTTCAACCTTATGTTTTCCCTCTACCTGTTCTTCCCTCTTCCCTCAACCCTGTCTTACACTTCCCATCTCTGTCTTTCTCTCTCGCTCCCAGTGAGTGTGTCTCGTCCTCGTCACCTGTCTCTTAAGAGATGCTCTCTCTTCTCTCGTTTCCCAGGTAACTGTCGGCATGTCGGGGCTCTCTAACCACTGACTGGGAAGGGTCAGTCTGATTAACAGTGATTGTTTTTGCAGAAATAACCTACAAGTGCTATTTAAGGGGCAGCCTTTAGCTCCTTCTCCTATCACTTAAGAATAGTAAAGTAGATAGTTTTTTGTTCAAAGAAACCAATAATGTAACACTTGGATTTATTGTAGATTAGATCTTGCGAACAGACCTGGAGTTGAATAATTCCTCTCATATGCCTGCTTCCCTCCAGAGCCTTAACAGTTGAACACATTTAAAGGGTTAGTTCACCCAAAAATGAAAATTCTGTCATCATTTACTCACCCTTATGTTGTTCCATGACTTTATTTCTTTTATGGGATGCAAGTATCTTTGCATCTCATAAAAGAAAAGATCTTGCAGAAAAGATCTTTTCTATCAATGTAAAAGTAGGCTCTGTCAAGCCACAAAAGGCACCATAAAAACAGTCCGTATGATGAAAATATGCTAGGACAAATTATATGTAGAAGCTATGGTGCATTTTCAGTGAATAACATATTAAATTTGTCTTTTTTTCCCTCACATATAGTTTGAATGACATTAGAAGACTTAATGTAATGCTTAAAAATGTGGGCTGCTGTAATTGGGCAGTCTTTTTTGGGCTTGACATTCTTCAAGATGTCTTCTTTTGTGTTTAATAGAAGAAATTATTCCACAAAGGGCAATGAGAGTGAATAAATAATGACAGGATTTTCATTTTTGGGTGAACTATCCAACTGTGGGCTGCAGTACTGTGAATGTGCGGGTAGGTGGCGATATCTGAGTGAAGCATGTCTTTATCTGTGTGATATCCAGCACTTCTGCTCACCTCCCTCCTTATGCGTCTGTGTGGTGTTTCTTCACATCTAGATGTATTATTTCTTACATTAAGACTGCTTAGTGTTTTATATATATAACCCCTAAACACACTCACACACATTACAACAACTATCCTTAAGACATATGTACACTTGGAGTTGGTAGGATTTTTTTAATGTTTTTGAAGTCTCTTATGCTCACCAAGGCTGCATTTCATTGATCAGTAAAACATTACTATTATAAAATATTATTACAATATTTGCTGTTTTCTGTTTTAATATATTTTACAATGTTATGTTTTCCTGTGATGGCAAAGCTGAATTTTCAGCATCATTACTCCAGTCTTCAGTGTCACATGATCCTTAAGAAATCATTTTAATATGCTGATTTGCTGCTCAAGAAATATTTCTTATTATCATCAATGTTGAAAACATCATTAGTAACATTATAATTGTCTTTACTGTTTCTTTTGATCAATTAAATGCATCCTTGCTGAATGGCTTTCTTTCAAAACAATCAAACGATAAATCTTACTGTCCCCAAACTTTGAACGACAGTGTATTTTGCTGATGATGATAATGGGCCCTATTTTTTATGATCTCAGCGCATGGTCTGAAGTGGCGCAGGTGCACTAAAAGTCCCCGTGAACCTGAAGTTGCAAATGACTTTTCTCCAGTGTTGTGATGTATTTCCAGGTGAAACGGAATATTGAATAGAGTGCAGAGTTTTACTTTAGCGCTCCTCCTCTCCATCTCTCGCTCATAGCAGACAACGGTTGGAGAGGAGTGGTTTGAGCGTTTTCAAACCAAGCCGTCCAACTGATGTTATCAGAGAAGGAACGCCATTCCAGACCGGAAGTAACTTTTCAGATTTTGATTAAAGATTACCACGACAAACAATTTTTTTCTGTGTTTTAACTTGCACAGATTAATTGTTTACCACAAGACTAGTAATATGCACTAACAAAGTAAATAGGGTTGATTTTGATTTCATGCCGACTTTAAAAGTATCACTTTTTTTAATTTTTTATTTAAAGCATTATTTATTTTATAAAGGTAGGCTATTAATAAAGGCAAAAAAAATGCATTGGAAAAATCAATTTAAAGGTGCCCTAGATTCAAAATTTGAATTTACCTTGGCATAGTTGAATAACAAGAGTTCAGTACATGGAAAAGACATACACTGAGTTTCAAACTCCATTGCTTTCTCTTTCTTATGTAAATCTCATTTGTTTAAAAGACTTTCGGAAAACACGTGGATCTCAACATAACACCGACTGTTACGTAACAGTCGGGGTGTACGCCCCCAATATTTGCATATGCCAGCCCATGTTCCCAACATTATGAAAGGCATTAGACAAGGGCAGCCAGTAACGTCTGGATCTGCACAGGTGAATCAACAGACTAGGTAAGCAAGAACAACAGCGAAAATAGCAGATGGAGCAATAACAAACTGACATGATCCATGATAGTATGATATTTTTAGCGATATTTGTAAATTGTCTATCTAAATGTTTCGTTAGCATGTTGCTAATGTAGTGTTAAATGTGGTTAAAGTTACCATCGTTTCTTACTGTATTCACGGAGACAAGAGAGCCGTCGCTATTTTCATTATTAAACACTTGCAGTCTGTATAATGCATAAACACAACTTCATTCTTTATAAATCTCTCCAACAGTGTAGCATTAGCCGTTAGCCACAGAGCATAGCCTCAAACTCATAGAGAATCAAATATAAACATCAAAATAAATACTTTACTCACATAATTCGAAGCATGCATACAGCATGCATGACGAACATCTTGTAAAGATCCATTTGAGGGTTATATTAGCTGTGTGAACTTTGTAAATGTGCTGTAATATAATCGAGAGCTCGTGTGGCAGGGAACACGTGAATTAAAGGGGCGGCGCGCTGAAAAAATCAGTGCATAGTTAATGATGCCCCAAAATAGGCAGTTAAAAAAATCTTTGGGGTATTTTGAGCTGAAACTTCACAGACACATTCAGGGGACACCTTAGACTTATATTACATCTTGTGAAAAAGCATTCTTGGGCACCTTTAAGGAGGCAAATATTGTCCCTTAATGGAAAAGGTGTAACTGCAGTCTAAGTGGGAAAGAGAGTGGGTACGCAGAAGGATGTTAAATCCCTCAGGGGGTATGACACTCTAGAAAGTTTGAGAACCACTGAAAAGGGATATTTAGAATTGCACAAGGGCTACTGCTAAGAGTGCAGTGTCAATACAGCCTGTTACCTTGATTCAGATTTTTCATAAAAATGAACTGGTCTAAAGAGAAAAATTATAATGACTATTTTGTCTAAAGACTACATATAAAATAGCTATCATGTTGGTAACTGTAGTTTGACTAAAATATGAATGACAAAAATGTGACCGAGACTAAAGAGCATTTTTGTCTGAAGAAGAAGATTAAAACAAAAACAGCTGTGAAATTGAACACTGAATCAGACTCTCATTTCCCATTTCCTTTAAAAGCCAGATGCGCTTACACCATGATATACAAGGCGGAATTTTGACAGTGGAAAGAATGAATCCAGAATCCAAAAAACACTTGTCGTGCCTGGCGTCACATTGTGCTGGGTGTATGATAGGGCCCATAGTTTATAAGTCCCCGTCTATATTGTTTTATAAAATCATTCACAGAGCATTTTTTTATGCCAGTGTGTTCAATAATGGCTTTTAAAGAATTTGTTTGCCTAAAATGAACATCCGGTCATATTTTACTCATATCATTCCACACCCCTATGAGTATCTTATCTATGAAACACAAAAGGAGATTTTTTTTTTTTAAACAAGATACTATTGCTGATAGCTGATAACTAGTGATAACCATGGCTGTGAAGCCATAAAAGTGGTCAGTATGAATCATGTCTTATGCGCTCTGTATTCATTTGTGAGTGAACTACTACTCCTTTAACTTTTACTACTCCTTTAACTCTCTTCTCTGAACCTCTTGACTACCTTATGACTCTTGTAGTGATGAGAAATGTGTTTGCATGACACTCTATCTCTTGGGAAAGTGAATGCATTGCAGATGTGGAAAATGTGCTGATGCATTTATGTAATAGTCACCTAATAACTTTTTTTTTTTTTTTTTGCCTTTAGGACAGGAAGATAAACAGATTAAGATAAAGATAGGTCCTTGTTGATTCAAACCAATCTCAAATTTTATATGGTCTTTGATTTTTAACAATATGTAGAGAAGAAATAAGCAGGGACATATTTTATCATGGTAAAAACAACTTTTCCAGCTGGATTGAAATTAAGTGTTTTTTAAATGCATGCAGATTGTTTTAGCACTTTTCCAAGTAAAAAGCTGTCAGCAGATGAGAACACACTGTGTCACTGTATGATATATTCCTTCTATTATGTTTTGTAAAATACAGGTTATTTAGGCTAAAGGTTATGATTCACTGGAATTCTTGTCTAGAATGACTTCATTTCCCATCTCTTTATGATGCCTTTTTTATATCTTTTTTTGTAATCAAACAATGGGGTTGTGGTTGTGAAATAGAAAAGTGATATCATTTAAAGGAATAGTCCACTTTCAAATAAACTTTTCCTGATAATTTACTCACCCACATGTCATCTAAGATGTTCATGTCTTTCTTTCTTTATTCGAAAAGAAGATACGTTTTTTGATGAAAACATTCCAGGATTATTCTCCTTATAGTGGACTTCAATGGTCTCCAAACGGTTGAAGGTCAAAATTACAGTTTCAGTGCAGCTTCAAAGGGCATTAAACGATACCAGACGAGGAATAAAGGTCTTATCTAGCGAAATGATCGGCCATTTTCGAAAAAAAAAAATACAACTGTATATGCTTTATATAAACAGATGATCGCCTTGCACGTGCTTCCGCTTTCCGTATTCTTCAAAAACCTTATGCTGTATGTCCTACGCCTTCCCTATTCTACCTATGGACAAAAACAAAACTGGCGCCGCATTTGTTCCATAAGTAGAATAGCGGAAGCACTGAAGACTCCAGTCTTCAGTGTCACATGATCCTTCAGAAATCATTCTAATTTGCTGATTTGAGAAATCATTCTAATATGCTGCTCAAAAAAGCATTTCTTATTATCAATGTTGAAAACAGTTATGCTGCTCAATATTTTTGTGGATGAACTTTGATGACTAGAAAGTTCAAAAGAACAGCATTTATTTGAAATAGAAGTCTTTTCCAACATTTAAAGGGTTATTCCGTGTCAACACAACCATTGAACACATTGATTTTGATAAAAAAAATAAATAAAATAAAAGTAATTCTCAGTAGTTTTGTAGAGGGGGCTCAGAGATTTTGATTTCAAATCAGAGATTTGGAGCCAAATTACACGGGATAAAAATGATGTTCGAAGGATGGTAGCATCATAATTTTATTTTTTACATAATTTTTATTTTAAAATCTATTAGTTAAATCTGTTTACTTTTATTAATTATTATTTGCCGACAGTGGCACTACTTATGTTTTTTGCCCTCCACTAATATTGGCACCCTTGGTAAATATGAGCAAAGGTGGCTGTGAAAATAAATCTGCGTTGTTTATCCTTTTGATCTTTCATTAAAAAAAAAAAAAAAAAAATCATCATTTAAGTAAAACGATTGAAAATGGGGGGGAAAAGCTTATTATGAAATAAATGTTTTTTTTCTAGTTCACGTTGGCAATATAACAGCTCTGTTTACAGAAACATCTTCTGATGCACGACCTTGGACACATCATCAGTGTTGTTTCCAGGAGTCACTGGGTGTTTCGGGTCTTACAACAGACACCCTTGTCCTGACGACCTGACCGAGGCTGATCAGACCCTGGCCTGTGTCATTCTATTCTACTGCCCCCACGGCTCTCCCCTCTTCACCCAGAGCCATCTGGATGCTTTTTCTGCTTCCTCCATGTTGTTGCCTATGGCTCTTCTTCGGTTAGCACCTGTTATGACCAGCGTACCGTAGGCCTTGCTCAGGGAGTGAATGGCAAATCCCCTGCTGCCCACCTCTACTTGCATGCACCTGGTCCTCCATCCATTCCTCTGACAGTCCACCAGCTCTTTCTTTCTTGAGCCTCCTCCATCCTCTCCTCCCAGGGCACTGTCAGCTCCAGCAAGATCAGTTGTTTTGTGGCCTCGGAGACCAAGATGATGTCAGCTCTGTTGTTTGCTCATCAGGCATTTTGTGCTCAGTGACATATTTTTGTGTTGGTTTTGATGTTTTGGATCATTGTCCTGATGGAAGATTCAGCCATGACCCATTACTGGATTTCTAGCAGCAGTCAGGTTTTTATTTTATTTTTTTTATCTGTTGGTATTTGATAGATGTCCAGGACCTCCAGCAAAAAAAAAAAATGGGCATGGGGTACGTTTTATCCCTGTGTGCACCAAACCCATCTGGTGGGTTTGCTGCCAAAAAGCTCTTTTTTAAATTTATTTTTTATTTTTTTATCTGACCATAGAAGCCGGTCCCACTTGAAGTTCCAGTCTTGTCTGTCAACTGAATATGCTGGAGTTTGTTTCTGGATGAGAGCAGAGGATTTTTCTTAAACCCTCCCAAACAACTTTTGGTGATTATAGGCGCTGTTTGGTAATTTTTTTAGGCTTTCCCAAGACTCAACTAATCTCTGCAATTCTCCAGCTGTGATCCTTGGAGAGTCTTTGGCCACTCAAACTTTCCTCATCACCACACATTAGGATGATTTAGACACATGTTTTATATATTTATATTGCTCATCAGAACTAGATTCTTTGGTTTATTATAGTTTGATTACGGGAATTTGGCCTTTGTGTTTCCTCATGTTTATACTCCTAGTCACCCTGGTGTGCTAAAAAAATTTTTAAATATGAATGGGAATATACTTCAGAGATATTTTACTCCTAAGAATTTCTCAGGGTGCCAATAATTGTGGCCAACATGTATTGGAGAAAAACATTTATTTCATAATGTGAGTTTTCCCCCACTTTGAATTCTTTTACTTCGATGAAAGGTTAAAATTTTGTGAATTTTTTGAATGAAAGATCAAAAGGATAAACATTGCAGATTTTCTTTTCATAGCCGCCTTTGCTCATATTTACTAAAGGTGCCAATATTTGTGGAGGGCACTGTATATTAATATCCTTTTTTCTGATTCTTAAAATTTTCTTTTGGTTTCTTCATTTTTAAGGCCCTATATGGTTCAATCCAAGAGTAATGGAGGTCTTAATGCGACTCATTGAGTAAATTGTACAATTTTAGTGGTCAAAAAAAACAAAAACAAAAAACAGGTGTGGGTCACTTTACTTACAGCATTTTTTTCTTTTAAAGTGGAATATCTGAACAACAAATAATGTTGAAACTTGAAATGTGTATCTTTTTTTTCTGTCAACACTATTGCATAGAACATACCTGTCTCAGTTCCATAAATATTATTTTTCCAAAGTGTATGAAATGTCTGTAACTCTAAAAGTATTCAAGATATCTTAATATTCTAGATTGTCATTCTTAATAAACTTTTCTTTTGGAATCTTCATTTTTAAGGTCCTATGTTCAGTCGCATAGACATGGGGATCTCAAAGGGGATCTCCATGTTCAAATTGTTTTATTTTACCCATATTCAATGGTCAAAAACCAAATGTGGCTACCTTTTCAAACAGCTGATATTTATTGTGTTTAAAGAGGAATGTCTGAAGAACAAATAACACTGAAACTAGAAATGTATCTTGTTTCCCTCTATCAAAATAATGGCATACAACAACCTTCTTCTGAAGTTTACATGTCTTGCTAACACAAGAAGTTTTATAGATATCAAAAATAATTTTAGATTTGTGTTCCTATGAAACAAAGACCTTGAAAATGAAGTTTAGTTTTCAAAAGAAAAGTTTAAGAGCCAAAATCTAAAATCATATTAAGATATCTTTAAATCAGGCATCCAAACTTTGAAAAAACTATATTTATGGCACTCAGAGAGTTATGTTCTATGCAGTAGTTTTGATGGAAAAACACACAATACATTTCTAGTTTCAACAATATTTGTTCTTCAGAGATTCCTATTTGAAAGAAAAGAGTATCAGCTGTATGCAAAGTGACCCACATTTGGTTTTTGACAACTGAAAATGTGTACAATTTAGCACTTTACTCAATGAGCAGCATTAAGATCTCCATATCTCTGGGATTTAAACAAGTTGAGCTTTTAAAATGAAGATAGCAAAAGAAATGTTTGTTAAAAACCAAAATTAAAAAGGATATAAAGATATCTTTAATACTTCTTGAGTTACAGGCATGCAAACTTGAGGCAAAAAACACAAGAAGTGCCCTTTTTCCAATTTTTGAACTTTCACCATTGGCATATTGCAATAAATAATAAAAGCTATATATTTATTTATAAATAATAAAGTAAACAGATTTAACTTATAGACCTACCAATCTCAGTGTAAAAATAAAATAATGATGCTGCCGTCTTTCTAAAGTCATTTTTATACCAAATCTCATGTGAAAACCACCTTTACAAAATAGTGGGTTACTCAGTAATAATATTAATATTTTGGTTTCATCACTATTTTTGTTTGTCTTTCTTCAGAAAAAAATATGAACAAAAACATACATTTGAGCAGGGAATTTTTTAAAAAAATTGGTTGATTTGACATGGAATGTTCCTAATATCTTTGTCACTTTTGATGCATCCTTGCTGATAAAACTATTCATTTGTTTTAAATATTTTTTGCACTGTAGCTCCTGAAAACATTGTAAATCATCATCATGCTGAGAAGTCTGTCATTCTTTACTCACCCTCCTTTATCACATCTTTTCAACATTCTGTGCGTGTCTTTCAGAATTCCGATCACCCTCTCACATCAGCGGACTCAACCGATCTGCGTCTCTGAACTACACAGATCACCCTGAACCTCAGTCCGTCAGCGGCAGCAACACGCAGCTCAGCAGCGCTCCATTGCCGCAGTACACACCAGACTTCAATGTCCGAGCTCTGGCGGACCTACAGTTTGTGAAGGTAAAGATATGGTTTAGTGATGCATGAACTCTCGGCGGCCAAAAATGATTTTTTGATTTTGGTCAAAACAGTTTTTGAAGGCCGAAATCATTTACCAAAATGGTGTCTTTAAAGGGTAGGTAACACACACATTAATCTTGAGTATCTGTAGAGTAGTATTGCATCCTCCATATCTCCGAAAAATCTTTATATTTTTCATATTCATAAAAGATAGATACAGAGTACCGAGTCTTTCCAAAAAAAGCTGAGCTCCTGGAGGCGTGCCTGCCGTGGGCAGAGCTAAAGAGTCACAAGCATGTGCAGCTTTTACTTCGAGATCGTCTGCAAGCTGTGACATCATTATTAAAAAAGGGAACAAAAAGTTTGTGTTGTTTACATTTTATGCACTTGCATGCCGATTGCCAACAAAACACAGACATCTGATACAGTTTTAATCACCACCTGCGATCTGCAAATCCAGTGTTGAACTGGGACTTGTTTACAAAGCATTCATCAACGAATTTCCGGGAACAAACAAACATACATACAACTCCATTGCTGTCCCGGAAAAACTTCATCCACCGTTCCCTTAACACTGGGTTCTTTGGGAAGCTGAAAATGTCATCTTTCCCTCACAACTAAAAACACACTCCTTTGGTGACATTGTTGAAAAATCTCTCTGCTTCCGTAACCTGAACAAAGTGCTCTTGTTCCGGATGATGTGTGTGTGTATGCACGCATCAGAGAGAAGTACCCATACAAGGAATTCCACTCTTTATTACGTGATAAAGGGCCATACTCAAAAAAAAAAAAAAAAAAAAAAAAAAAAAAACTCAGAAAACCCAGTCCAAAACCAGAAGTAGTGTATTTGGCACAAAAATACTCCATCACAAAATATTTTTTATGAAATATTTTAGTATTTATTTTAAATGATCCGTGCACATGTTTTTTAAATTCATGTGCCCTTGTAATTCTCTATGGCATGAGGGTGGGACAACCTGTTGCTCACAGCCAATAGACCAATAGAAAACTACTACATTTCATACATCCAATCAGTTCTCCATGGACAAAATCAAGCCCTGCCCTAAATTGTTTTTTCCTCCATGAGCTATCGTTTCCGCCACTAAATAAAAAAATAAAAAGAGTAATTGTGACTTTTAATCTCACACTTGCGTGATATAAAGTCAGAATTCTGAGATATAGTCGCAATTGCGTGATAAAAAGTCAGAATTATGACTTTTTTTTCTCACAATTGTGTGAAACTTTATTTCTCACAGTCCTTACTTTGCTTGCGTTTCCTTTCATTGCGACTGACCATCAGGATTACTGCTTAGAGATTACTGCTTAAGCATAATAATAGCTGACTTCCTGAATTCTGACTTTATATCATGCAATTACGACTTTATATCATGCAATTGCGACTTTATATCTCAGAATTCTGAAAGCATGCTTTCATTTCATTTCAGTATGTGTGGTATATGATGAACAAATTCTAAAATTAATAAATAGGGCCAAATCTATTTATTAATAGATTTTATATCTCAGAATTCTGACTTAATATCATGCAATTGTGACTTTATATCTCAGAATTCTGACTGTCACGCAATTGCGACTTTATATCTCCGAATTCTGACTATATCACGCAATTGCGACTTTATATCTCAGAATTCTGACTTATCACACAGTTGCAACTTTATATCTCAGAATTCTGACTTTTTATCACGCAATTGCAACTTTATATCTCAGAATTCTGACTTTATATCATGCAATTGCGACTTTATATCTCAGAATTCTGTCTTTATAACTCTCAATTGAGAGAAAAAAGTCAGAATTGCGTGATTAAAAAGTCGTCAGAATTGCGAGAAAAAAAAGTCAGAATTCTGACTTTTTATCACACAATTGCGACTTTATATCTCAGAATTCTGACTTTTTATCACACAATTGTGACTTTATATCTCAGAATTCTGACTTTATATTACGCAATTGTGAGATATAAACTCGCAATTGCGAGATTAAAAGTCAGAATTCTGAGATAAAAAGTTGCAATTACTTTTTATTTTTTTATTTAGTGGCGGAAATGGGCTTCCATATTTGTGCACCAAACTTATGCACCAAAAGCATGCTTTCATTTCATTTCAATATGTGTGGTATATGATGAAAAAATTCTAAAATTAATAAATAGGGCCAAATCACAGAACCTGCAAAGTCTATTTTAATGTCAGTCTCAGGTAATAGTAAGGAACATGTCTAGATTTTTCTGCTCACTTATGCAAGTTTATTTTAAACATCCACTTTTATAAAATCATGTGTAATTTACTTAAATAGGGGTTTTTAATAAACTTGAATTATATCAATAAATAATTAATTTAAGGACATATGCGTCGTACATGATGTTCACAATCACAAAACAAATATTGAAGTTAGATCTGTTGCTATGGCAACAGTGCTTGAAAAATATCAAAAATCTTTTCACAGGTCTACATTCGCCATGTCTTGACATTATTCTAATGTAGTTTAAAGGAAATCGGGTAAAAATAAAAGGGTGACCTCAAAGCATTTTTAAAGTGACACACTTCCTGTTGCTGGTTGGTGGCGCTATAACTTTGACTCACAATAGTCACATCCATGTGATCGGACTCCTACAACAAACACACAGTTGAAGTTTCATAAAAATCAATCAATGTATGCAGATGTTATAACATACTTCCTGTTCCCCTTATCTCGCCATAAATTTGTTGCTTCACCACGGCCAAACCGTTTGAGATATCAAAAATCCGCTCACAATTTGGCATCCTCAATGTTTTGATTTCATGCTGGCCGAGTTTGGTGATGATTGGATTAATCGCCTAGGAGGAGTATATCAAATTCCAGAGCATAATAGCTGACTTAATAGCATAATAATAGCTGACTTCTTGTTGAACTGCACGGGAGAACTCGGAGACCCTGAGCTTCACATAGTCATTGCATGTTCGATAATTGTAAGGTCCCCTTATATGTTAAGTCGCCATTTTGCACTGCCATGTTTCTACAGTAGCCCTAAATGGACAAACTGTAAAGAAACCTCATTGTGTGACTGGCTACTCTCTTCTGTCTCAGACAACGACATCTTTGTCCTGTGTCGGCCACCATTGCTTCTCTATGTGCTTCCAAAGGGAGGGATGAGCGGTGGACTGAGCCGTTGGTTGCAATTCGCACGTTGCCGCTAGATACTGCTAAAATTTACACACTTAACCTTTAACCTGTTGTCTTCATTTGTTTAATGTATGTTTCAATACACCCAGATTTACCTAGCCCTATCACCTAACGACTACAGCCCCATTGACTCCCTGTGCCAGTGCATTGATGAAATTAAAAACTGGATGTGCCTAAACTTCCTTCAGTTAAACAAAGACAAAACTGAAATCATTGCGTTTGGAAACAAAGATGAAGTTCTCAAAGTGAACACGTACCTTCACTCTAGGGGTCAAATAACTAAAAATCAAGTTAGGAATCTTGGCGTGATTTTGGAGTCAGGCCAGAGTTTCAATAACCATGTAAAGACAATAACTAAATCAGCATATTATCTTCTCAAAAATATTGCAAGAATTAGATGCTTTGTCTCCAGTCAACACTTAGAGAAACTTGTTCATGCTTTCATCATCAGCAGGGTGGATTATTGTAATGGGTTCCTCACTGGCCCAAAAAGACCATAAGATAGCTGCAGCTCATACAAAACGCTGCTGCCAGGATTCTGAGCAGAACCAGAAAACATGAACACATCACACCAGTCCTCAGGTCCTTGCACTGGCTTCCAGTTGCATTTAGAATTGATTTTAAAAGTACTGCTACTTGTTTATAAATCACTCAATGGCCTAGGACCTCAATACATTGCAGATATGCTCATAGAATATAAACCTAACAGATCACTCAGATCATCAGGATCAAGTCACTTAGAAATACCCAGGGTTCACTCAAAGCAGAGAGAGTCTGCTTTTAGCTGTTACGCCAGCCGCAACTGGAACCAGCTTCCAGAAGAGATCAGATGTGCTCCAACAGTAGCCACATTCAAATCCAGACTCAAAACATATATTTTTATCTATGCATTTGCTGATTGAGCACTGTGCTATGTCCGAACTGTTTTATACGTATTATCTTTTTTTTTTTTTTTTTTTTTTTTTAATTCCTTTCCTGTTTTATTTCATTTTTAATGTATTTTATATCTTTTATGTATCATCTTGTTATTCCTGACTTTTAATGCATCTTAAATATTGCTGTCTGGTTGAAAGAGCTGGGTGAATTAGGAAGAAAGCTTTTGTGATTAGGTTTAAATTTGGTAAATATGGACAAACCATGGGGAAATTTGAGCTGGGGTGCATGGTTAAGATATATCTGGATTACAGTCAGGATACTTTCCAAAGGGGGAAATTTCCAAAGGGGAAATTTGAACTGCGTTGCATAGATAAGATATCTCCGGAAGGGGGATTGGGGCTGTGTGGCGCATTTTGAGGTGTCTTGGCAAAAGGGGAGATTGAAACTTTGTTTATCAGTTCAAGGTGCCTTAACAGGTAGAGCTAGACAGCGGTCCTGACGTGTGAGGAAGATCCAGTTAGATCTGCTCTGATGGATAGATCCGTTTAGATCCACTCTGACGGACAACAACAACAACAACAAAAAAATTCCCTGAAACTTCCTAGCTCTTTCATCCAGATAACAAAATTCTCTGTTTTTACTGTTATTTCTATTTCTTATGTTCTATTTTTATTCTTCCTCTTTATGTAAAGCACTTTGAGTGTCCATTGTGTATGAAATGTGCTATACAAATAAAATTGCCTTGCCATGTTTTTATTACAGCCACCGTTTAAATGTTTATATTTCAACATAGTTATATAATAATAAAAAAGTTGATATAAAATCCCCCCAATGTGCAGTTTAGATGTTTATGTATGCTTAATTGATTACTATTGAATAAACTGTAATTTCGGTTTTGTGTTTTGGTAAAAAAAAAAAATTTCAGTGTGTCACTAAAGCCGCGTTTCCACCAAAATTATCTGGAACAATTTGTCCCAGGAACATTTTTTCCCCCAGACCTGTTGCTAGCTGCGTTTCCATAGCAGTCTAAAGTACCGTGAAGATAGTCTGGTGACTTAGGACTGGATTTCGTTATCTGCATATAAGCTTAATAAAGCCTGAACCTCATCGTCAGTCCATCGGTCGTATTTTTGATTCGAATAGCAAACAACTCTTACTGCACGCACTGCAGCAGACTTTACAAAAATGGCTGAAATAAAATGCTGCTTGAACTCAACCAATCAGCATGTTCAGCGCCCAGGTCCCATCCCCATGCAGAAATTCTACAATAAATTCTAAATGGCTCTCACAACCAATATTTCTGTCTCTTCCTGTTTTCCAGATCACACGCTCTCAGTATCAGAACGGTCTGATGGCGTCTCGGTTGGACAGCTCGCCCCAGTCTCCAGACAGCGGACACGGCCGCGTGGATAACAGCACATCATCCGTTCACCATCCCTCGTCGGAAAACATTCTCACGCTTACGGATGCCCCCGATGAGACGACCTCACTCCTCAATGAACAGAACAGCCAATCTGCACTCCAGGCCAATCACAGCACACATAACGAGAGTGCCATTTGACACACTTGCACACAATTCAACGATGTCCCTCACACCCACTGGACATTAAGCACCTTTTCCCATACAGTTTTATCAGACACTAGCCATTCCATTTCCCGGTATATCCGTGTGGGTCAATGATGAGCAATAGTTTGCTGAGACATTGTGTAACACATTGTGCAAGACGAAGGCACAGAGAAGCCAAAGTGTATCTGGACTGAAAAAGGCCCCTGTTTCCAATAGTCTCTTTGGGGAGTTTTATAGACTGTGATAATAGAGACATTTCTATATACATGAAGATGTTTATTTTGTCATTTTTCTATTGAAGTTGCTCAGAAACTGGCTGAATGCGAGTGAGGGAAACTGCAGATGCCTTTTTATTTAGTGTTAGTCAATAGCTCTATCATTTGTACCAAATTCCGTATATATATATATATATATATATATATATATATATATATATATATATATATATATATATATATATATATATATATATGTATGTATGTGTGTGAGTGAAAATGAAAGTGAGTTTGTGATAGAGATATATACGTGCCAGTGTGTGTTATATACGACAACGCATGAGTCCGATTTGGCCGTTGCAGCCCAAGCAAGCAACAACTCAGGGAGACGCTGAGCTTCACATAGTAATTGCATGTTCGATAATTCCCTATTGATTTACGTGAACCCATGCGACAAGTGATCAAAAAAAGTGAAGCATGCTGTCGTCAAATGCACCAAACAGTGAAACACAAAGATAAAATGCATCTCATCCACATGGCATCCACATGTAATTTTTATGTTTGATATTTCTGCTGGTTGTCTGTGGAGATTTGTTAATGTGATTTAGTGTTTGTGTATGTGTAAAATTGTCCTTTTAAAAATATTGCATTGACTTTTTTACTCCAAAGAGAACAAGCATTTGTCATTGTAGTACAACTGTAAATGGAGTCACTTTTCAGCACAAGACATTTGTGTGATTAAAGCTCTCGAACTGTATCTGTTGCTCCCATTGGACCAGAGGTAATCTAACCAAAAGAATTTAACACTTTGCTGTATTTATTTAGCATTCAATTGAGGTTGTATTTTTTTTTAAATGATTTTCTTTTTTCTTTCTTTTTTTAATTATTATTATTTTTTGTGAGTTCTTAACATTGCTGTGCGTTTTATATGCAGGTTGCATGGTTGACATGGTACAAACTACAAATTGTAGATGCCTAAAACTAGGAGATGGCAGGTTCAGGAAGTGACTTCATAAAATGTACTGTTTCTTTGCCTTTTTTGCCATTGTGCAAATCTTTTGCTTTCATACCAAATATGTTCCAAACTGATAAGAACAATCAAAGTGTAAAGTGTCTCAGACAGGTTGCTTGGAAGATATGCCTAGTCAAATGGACGCAAAGCCTCCTCTATTCTGTAGCATCTCTCGATTGATAAAAAGGGGTACAATAACTGCACTGTGTATTTCTATTTTTGGCTGTTGACAGCTGCTCAGTTTTTTTAGACACTCCCTGTTCGTTTGAACTGTTAATCAAAAATGATTTCCTATCTTTCTCAAATTAGTCACAAAATACATTATGAATTCACACCTTTTTTTTTTTTTGTCTTCAAAGGAAACTTGATTCTTTTTATACTGTATTTTTCCAAGTTATTTTGTGGTTTGGGAAAGGTCTTCTTTTAGATGATCTGAGTTTGGCTATTAAATTATTTATTTAATCAGTGTAATATGTTTCATATTCTTGTATTCATAATCAGTGGTATTTTGTAAACCTCAAATCAAGTGAATATGTAAAAGGACTAAAGGGAAGTAGTCTCAGCTTTATATTAATAAGACACATCTTAAGAGTATCAAATTTAATATTTACACTTTCTTGTAAAGTGTGATTTGTTCTGTAATTCATCCAGATTTCCCTCTGACTCTTTCGCACAGCAAAAGTGTTTAACAATTCAGATGTTCTGCATTAAATCATCAGCAGGTGTACTGACCAATGTTGGGGAAAGTTACTTTTAAAAATAACTAATTGTGCTACTTATGTTTTATGGAAAGTAATGTTACATTATGTTTTCTCACCTGGACTGGGCTTTTCTTGGTTTTTAATAACAAAAAAGTTCTATTTTGGCAAATGTAATGGCCCTTTCACACCAAAATTGAAATTAATAAGCCTCAGGCTGAAGGAAATGCAAATGCACGCTTGTACAGTAGAGGGCGCAGCTCAAACAAAACTTTTACCTGTGCTGCCATTCTGGATGTAGAAGAAAAGGACACAGGAGAAGGAAGTTCAACACTCATAAGCAATGAAAGAAAAAAAAACTTAAATGCAAATTGTAATGTTTAACTAAAGTCATTTTTGATTATATTATTAGTATGGTTGATTTGAATCATCAAATGTCAGCAGCAAAGACGTTGGTTAATAAAGTGAGATTAAATACATAAAGTACATTTGTATAATTTAACATCGCAGGTTTGTGTAATATTCTGAGTTTTCCTTTCACTGTTTTTATTAATTTTGAGGAATACTGATTCTGTTTTTGTGCAAGTGAGATGAGTAAATGCTCAAATTTAGTCTAAAGCTACAATAACCATCTTGTTTACACAGCACACATAATGCTAGGTTTAGGTATAAATTGACAAAGGAGACTGGGGGTGCTTGAACAGCAGATATGTGTGGTTCTATGTGTGGCGAGAGTACCCGAGACTACCCTGTGACTGCATGTTCACTTATCTGCCCCACGAACACTGGCTCAAGCATTGGCAGAGGCAGAGCAAGTCTGTATTCATGATGACACGTGCAGAGGCTCTCTCTTGCCACCCTCCTGCCCGAGTACGCCAGACCAAGTGTACTAATGTCGATGATGCATATCCCTTATATGCCATATGGGTGACCTTATGCAATAAGGCCCCTGAACCAGCAAGGGCGTTCTACTCAATGGGACCCATGTTACCGTTGCGGGGAGGTTGTGACATTTGGCCCGTGATTGTTCCACCCCTGCGCCTTTGCCCCGCAAGCCTGCATTTTGCCCCGCAAGCCACAGTTTACACCCCTCAATAGAAAAAATGTTCGCTTGTGGGCCACACCCAGGGTTTGTACATGCACTGTGTTCTAAATGGACATGCTTGCAGGGCCCTCATTGACACAGGGTCCACCATTTCCATCGTCTGCCCAGGAACCCTGCCTGGAACGGAAGGGACGATGCCAGCTGGGTGGTCAGTAGTCTCGTGTAGCCAGACCTTTAGACTTTATTGCAGCTTTCATTGGCCAAGGACCACCCAAGAGGACGTTTGACTGACATGTAACGCAAGTAAGCAACCAATCACAATTCGTTTTGTTCCATGTCATGTTTAGGGGTGTGAAAATGTAAAGTCGATGTCTCTACAATAACAGACCAGCGTGCATCTAATAAATTATTAATTCAAGAATATTGCGCAAGTTTACTGCAACAAAGGAGCCACACACTACACATACTTTTGAAAACCCAGCATTTAGTTGATCCTGGTAATTGCTTATTGTCACAGTTGTAAATCCACAAGGGGGTTTGGCGTCACAGCATTTGTTTCCAGACGGACCATTAAAAAACGCGATGCACGTGTCTCACAGACATCCTGTAGAATTCAACCAAGACGTGTTTCCAGTTAAGTGTACCATATGCATCAGACGTTCAGCCAACGGTCCGTGGCCGTAATGTCTGAGGCTGAGACTAGATAGTCAGCTACTGCGATGCAGGTGAGAACTGTAACTGGGGAGCGGGCGGTCCTCACCTGCAGGTGACCGTGGGCACGGGTGTTTTCGTCCATAAGTTTTGGCTGGCAGACATAGACGATGCTTGTATTACTGGACTAGATTTTTTGACACTGAGAGGGGCTTGCATAAATGTGGCCAGGGCTTACCTTCAGATCGGTCATGAAGTTGTTCCCCTACAGAAGGGGCAAAAGACAGTTGATGTGCCTTTGGGCCAAGCGAGGGGGAAAGCAGCTGGGCAGAATAGTCGAGCGCCCTCATTGAATGTTACCCCTATGGATGTTAGCACCACGCCGGCCCAGTTGACCGAACCAGTGCCCTCTCCTTCAAAAGAGACTGTACTGGTGATTCAGGAGCTGTGGCAATGGTGCAGTGAAGGACTTACCCCCAGCCAGCATGGACAGTTGCAGGAAGTGCTTGACCACAACCAAAACATCTTCCTGGCACAAGATAAGGACTGTGGACAAACGGGGCTAGTACAGCACAACCTCAATTCCGGCACAGCTCCAAGATCCTTACAAGACTATATCTGTGACACTGCTCTTGTATAAGTAATGATGAAGGACTAAAGTTTTTGCCAACAGAAGTTACTGCACGCTACTAGTTCTTTTATGGACACTGGAAGATCAAGCAGATCCACCATTGTAGTCAATGGGGGGTGAGATCTGTGTGGTTACAAACATTTTCCCAAATATCTTCCTTTGTGTTTAGTAGAACAAAGATATTTATACAAGGTTGGAACAACTTGAGGGTGAGTAAATGATGAAAGAAGTTTCATTTTTGGGTGAACTATCCCTTTAACGTAGAACCACTGTACTCACATGAACTGTTTTAAATATTTTTTTAGTACCTTTATGGATCTTGAGAGTAGACAGTGACTTTGCTCTCAATAGAGGCCTCACTGAGACATTGGTTTTCATTAAAGGTCCCGTTTTTCGTGGTTTTTTGAAGCTTTGATTGTGTTTATAGTGTGCAATATAACATGTGTTCATGTTTCGCGTGTAAAAAAACACAGTATTTTTCACATAATTTACTTATCTGTATACCGCTGTTTCCACTGTCACAAAAACGGGCTGATGACTTCCTTGTTCTATGAAGTCCCTCCTTCAGAAATACGTAACGAGTTCTGATTGTGCCAGCGGTTCCTGTGTTGTGATTCGACAGCAGTTTAGCGCATCTTGCCCGGAAAGGTCACGCCTCTTACCATAACGTGGAGATGCATGCGCTCAGTGTTATTGTAAACATGTCTTTAATTTTACCCTATCAATTTGAGCCGGAATCAGACCCGGTCATTGGACTGCGGGATGAAAATAACAGCGTTTCGACGACATGGCGACAAACACACTCTACAAACGCAACTCTTGTGTATTCCTGTGGGCGGAGGTTAGTCAAAAAACTGTTTTAGTGACGTCATTAAAGAAGGAAGTAGAGGGATGTAGTCCAAACTGGCCGTTCGATGTAGGCGACTTCTGTTAAATAAAATATCTCGCTTGGCATTAAACTTTGAGCTTTAAAATTTTACAGATTTTATTTATACTCTAACAACAACATTACACACTAACTAAAGTTTGAAACATGGGATCACGAAGAACGGGACCTTTAAAAATATCTTAATTTGTGTTCCGAAGATGAACGGTCTTACAGGTGTAGAGGGTGAGTAATAAATTACATTATTTTTATTTTTGGGTGAACTAACCCTTTAAGACTGAATTACATTTCTCAAGAGTACTGTTGAATCTGCACAAAAAACAGAATGTATGGCAGATTAGGATGATATTATGCACTCATTTTAAATTAACCTATGACATTCTATGACATGCAATTAATCTAAATTTAAACGATCTCATGGATGTGGCTGTTGTGGTTTGTGTGTGGTGTATTCAAATGACTTTGACATGGTCCTTTTATGTTTACCCATTTTAAATGCCTATTGCCGCTGTGCACAGTTGCCCTGAAGCCACCGGGTTGGCGGTGCCACCGGCTTGGGTCCGTCATCGCTGCTTGTAGCTATATATTCTTATTCTCTGAAATTAATCACTTTTTTTAGGGCCTAAACATGCTTGAAAAGTCATGAAACTTTGCACACGCGTCAGAAGTGGTGAAAATTTACATCTGATATGGGTTTCTGAATTAGGTGTGGCAAAATGGCTCGATAGCGGCACCTACAACATTTCAATTCAAGCGCCTTTCGTGCTACGTTTCACGTACAGGTATGAAATTCGGTAGACAGATGTAACAGCCCAATACCTACAAAAAAGTCCCCTGGTGCAAAATCTGAAAACCCAACAGGAAGTGAGATATTTTGAATTTATCTCTGCAAAATTTTTGCCATTTCCAGACGTTGTACTTTAATGAACTTCTCCTAGAGATTTTATCAGATTAACATTATATTTGGTCAGTTTAATCTACAGGCCTTGGCGACGTTAAATTACAAAGATCTTGAGTTTTCACTGGAGGGTGTGTCCGTGGCGGCCTGACAAAATTCAATGTTTCGCCATGAAACAGGAAGTTGTTGTAACTCGGGCATACAATGTCGGATCTACCCTAAACTTCACATGTTTTATTAGAGTCCTGGCCATGCCAACATTCAGTTACCGTCATAGCGCCACCTGTGGGCAACAGGAAATTACATGTTTTACACTGTGATTAACTCCTCATTGAGATTTAAGCAGATCAACATCATATGTTGTCAGTCTAATCTGAAGACCTTAGTGACGATACGTTGCAAAGATCTTGAGTTTTCATTGAACGGCGTGTCCGTGGCGGCCTGACAAAGTTTGAAGTTACGCCATGAAAGAGGAAGCTGTTGTAAGTCAGGCATACAGTGTCCAATCTGCCCCAAACTTCACATGTGTGATAAGAGTCCTGGCCTGAAGACATCTATATGCCAATATTCAGTTAGTCATAGCGCCACCTGCTGGCAACAGGAAACGGCATGCTTTGCACTGTAATTCACTCCCAGAAACACATTTAAATATGCCACGAAGTGCCAAACATACTAGAAACACATTAAATCATACAACACTTGTCTGAGTGCTAAAGTATTCGATTAACGCCACAAAACAGGAAGTTGTTGTAATTCAGGCATACAATGTCTGATCTGCTCCAAACTTCACATGTTTGATAATAGTCCTGGCCTGAAGACATCTACATGGCAATATTCAGTTACAGTTAAAGCGCCACCTGTTGGCAGCAGGAAGTGTGGCACTTGGAAATGACTTTGCCATAATTCTCTTGTATTTACTGGCTTACATGCATGTCACCCACTGTTCACAGTTTTCCTAAGACCAACGAGTGGCGGTGAGCCCATGTCCGAGGGCCTTTCAATCGCTGCTTGCAGCCTTATTTTTTGCACCGGCAGTTATAGTCTCCTTTGTCTGTTGTACTTCAGACATTACACTATTTTGTTGTTAAAATTTCTGTGTATATTCACATCTATGTGCAATTGTGTGTCTGCACTATATATGTGTGTGTGAATGTATCGGAGATACGTTCCATAGAAAATAAAGCATAAGCAATAGTTTGTCATTTTTATTCTGTTGTTTGTTATATTTATTTGCTTGATCAATTTCCTTGTGGGGTTTGGTTCTTTTGTAGTTTTAGGCTCTAAAGACCTTTGAAATAACTGAAATCATTTGGCAAAGGGATATGGAACTGGAATCTGGTCAAATCCTCAAGATGCCTGGAACTATTTGGACCTGCCTGGAACATCTGTTGTATAAAGAGGTAACATTGCGAAAGTGGTTTGGTTTTTGTATCAGGAACCCTTAAATTGGTTTACATATATTACCCAATTTATTAAGATCAGAGTCACGTATTCTTGCTAAATTTGCACACACACATGCTCTACTATTTGTGAGGCAAATGCAAATTCACATGCATTTTTCCAGTAGCATACAGCATTCACCCACCTCAAATTAAAAACATACACAATCACTTACTTATTCATTCCTCTCTGGCTAACTGGAAAACACACAATCACTTCCTTTTACACACGGCTAAACTATCTGGTCATGTCATGGCCCTTGCTTCTGTTAAGATGATATTTGTCTTGTCTACTGTAACAAACACATTTATTTACTGTGTATTTATTTAAGTTTCTAATTACATTAATCTACTAAACAGTTCATTTTCTCTTTAATTTTAAAAGTGTGTCCAGTGTTAATGATAATTATCTTTTGCCATTTTCTTAATGTTTTCCTCTCAGACCTGTGCATGTTGAGATTCATCAGAGCTCTTGCCAGATCTATCCAAAGTTGGTCTGATGTGTTGGCTGTTTTTATTTATTTATTTATTTTTTCTTCTTAAGCTTTATTCACACGCTAGTTCCTCTCATTGGACGGTGCAATTTACACTTTTCTCTTTGACATTGTTTTTTCCTCTTAAAAATGTTATCATACTGTTTAAAAAGTGCAGTATCGTTACAAAAATAAAGGTTTGGATCATTTACTTATACCTGATGACAGCCTTTCATTTTCATGATATGCAACAGATCGCAAATCTCTTTTATGTTCTGCCGAAGAAGGTTAGTTATAAACATCTGGGATGCATATGGGTAAATGATTAATGAGAATTTAAGTTTTGAACATTTTTGAATTCTTCAAAGGATTTGTGATTGTTAAAGCAAGTGCTATTTTTCTTGTTCTTAACATACTGTACTATTTGTATTTATGCTGAGATTCAGTTTGTGGGGGGTGTATGTGGTCTGGCATTGTCATGTTGGAAAATGAAAGGTCTTCCCTGAAAGAGACGACGTCTGGATGGGAGCATATGTTGTTCTAGAACTTGGATATACCTTTCAGCATTGATGGTGCCTTTCCAGATGTGTAAGCCGCCCATGCCACACGCACTCATGCAACCTCATACCATCAGAGATGCAGGCTTCTGAACTGAGTGCTGATAACAACTTGGGTTGTCCTTGTCCTCTTTAGTCCAGATGACATGATGTCCCAGTTTTCCAAACAGAACTTCAAATTTTGATTCGTCTGACCACAGAACAGTTTTCCACTTTGCCACATTTTAAATGAGCCTTGGCCCAGAGAAAACACCTGCACTTCTGGATCATGTTTTGATATGGCTTCTTTTTTGACCATTAGAGTTTTAGCCGGCAACGGCGAATGGCACAGTGTATTGTGTTCACCGACAATGTTTTCTGGAAGTATTCCTGAGCCCATGTTGTGATTTCCATTACAGTAGCATTGCTGTATGTGATGCAATGCCGTCTAAGGGCCCGGAGATCACGGGCATCCAGTATGGTTTTCCGGCCTTGACCCTTACGCACAGAGATTGTTCCAGATTCTCTGAATCTTTGGATGATATTATGCACTGTAGATGATGATAACTTCAAACTCTTTGCAATTTTTCTCTGAGAAACTCCTTTCTGATATTGCTCCACTATTTTTCACCGCAGCATTGGGGGAATTGGTGATCCTCTGCCCATCTTGACTTCTGAGAGACACTGACACTCTGAGAGGCTCTTTTTATACCCAATCATGTTGCCAATTGACCTAATAAGTTGCAAATTGGTCCTCCGGCTGTTCCTTATATGTACATTTAACTTTTCTGGCCTCTTATTGCTACCTGTCCCAATTTCTGTGGAATGTGTAGCTCTCATGAAATCCAAAATGAACCAACCCACTGAGCAAATTACGTCCAGAAGACGTCTTTTTGAGGTCTTGTCTCAGGTTGAAAAGATGTCCACTGAGGGGCCAGAATGAAAGTTTTTATGACGTCTTTTTTTGACGTCTTCTGGACATCCAATATAGATGAACACGCAGAATCACCAAAGGAGAAAAATCACAATTTTTAAGCCACCATCGTGGAGATGAGTGTTTGCTTTAGTTGGGCTCTTGACCCTTGCCTTATTAATATTAGAATTTGTTTGGGCAGTTAACTGGGTCATAACAGCCAGACAAGTAAAGAGAAATGATCAGGTGTTAGTTATGGTCTCACATAACCATTCTTTGACCTGAATCACTGAACTCATGAAGAGCCCAATCTCTGAGTTAGATTTACATGATTGATTACAGCAGCACTGTGATTCTACAGCACAAGATCAGCTTTTACAATATGATTCAAATGATTTCAGAAAAGGTGTGTTGAACAAAAAAAAAAAAAATTCATTTTAGGCACACACAGACATCAAGAATCATCCTGTGAATCTCAACAGTGGTGACCATCAAAAAGCATGTTGCAGTGCATTCTGGGAGCCACCAATCAAAATTCATCCATGGCTCCCATCATGCATTGCTGCATGAATAAATTATGAGCTTAATTGTCTTAGTAATTTCCTTTATTCTCATATTTTATTTTGTTCTGTTTATGCAACTTTTTAGTAGCTTGTTTTCTAATGTTCAGAGTTGATCTGTTGATCAGAATATGTTGCTTGTCACCGTCATTGAGATTCACAGGCTGATTCTTGATGTCTGTGTGTGCCTAAGAGAAAAAAAATTTTATCATGTGAAATCCTTTATATTATATTGATAAAGCTGATCTTGTGCTGTAGAATCACAGTGCTGCTGTAATCAATAACGTAAATCTAACTCAGAGATTGGACTCTAAATGAGTTCAGTGAATCAGGTCAATTAATGGTTATGTGAGACCAACACCTGATCATTTTTCTTTACTTGTCTGGCTGTTATGACTCAGTTAACTGCCCAAACAAACTCTAATATTAATAAGGCAAGGGTCAAGAGCCCAACTAAAGCAAACACTCATCTCCACGATGGTGGCTTAAAAATTGTGATTTTTCTCCTTTGGTGATTCTGCGTGTTCGTCTATATTGGATGTCCAGAAGACGTCAAAAAAAGACGTCATAAAAACTTTCATTCTGGCCCCTCAGTGGACGTCTTTTCAACCTGAGACAAGACCTCAAAAAGACGTCTTCTGGACGTAATTTGCTCAGTGGGAATATTTGGCATGACATTTCAAAATGTCTCACTTTCAACATTTGATATGTTATCTATGTTCAGAATCAGAATCAGAATCAGAAAGAGCTTTATTGCCAGGTATGTTGTTTACACATACTAGGAATTTGTTTTAGTGACAGAAGCTCCACAGTGCAACAGAGTAACAGCGACAAGACAAGACACATAATAAAAAGAATAAAATAATAATATACAAATTTACAAGATAGACAAAGTGCAAAAAAAGCAAAAGACAATATATATTATAGACAATTGTATGTACAATTATGTGTGCAAATTGAGATATAAATAAGTGTTTTAAGTAAATAATATGTAATAGTGTTGTGTGTTCCGTGTTTGTCAAGTGTTCATGAGATGGATTGCTTGAGGGAAGAAACTGTTCCTGTGTCTGGTCGTTCTGGTGCTCAGGGCTCTGTAGCGTCGACCGGATGGCAACAGTTCAAAGAGGGAGTGTGCTGGATGTGAGGGGTCCAGAGTGATCTTCTTTGCCCTTTTTCTCACTCTGGATAAGTACAGTTCTTGGAGAGTGGGGAGGGTTGTGCCAATGATTCGCTCAGCAGACCGGACTACCCTCTGTAGTCTTCTGAGGTCAGATTTGGTAGCTGAGCTGAACCAGACGGTAATTGAAGTGCAGAGGATGGATTCAATGATGGCAGAGTAGAACTGTTTCAGCAGCTCCTGTGGTAGGTTGAACTTCCTCAGCTGGCGAAGGAAGTACAACCTCTGCTGGGCCTTTTTCACAATGGACTCGATGTGGTTGTCCCACTTCAGGTCCTGGGAGATGGTGGTGCCCAGGAACCTGAATGACTCCACTGCAGTCACAGTGCTGTTCATGATGGTGAGTGGGGGGAGAGCAGGTGGGTTTTTCCTGAAGTCCACGATCATCTCCACTGTCTTGAGCGTGTTGAGCTCCAGGTTGTTAAGACTGCACCAGACAGCCAGCTGTTCAACCTCCAGTCTGTAAGCAGACTCGTCACCGTCCTGGATGAGGCCGATCAGTGTGGTGTCATCCGCAAACTTCAGGAGCTTGACAGAGGGGTCTTTAGAGGTGCAGTCGTTGGTGTAGAGGGAGAAGAGCAGTGGGGAGAGCACACAGCCCTGAGGGGCGCCGGTGCTGATGGTGAGGGTGCTGGATGAGAATTTCCCCAGCCTCACTAGCTGCTGCCTGTCTGTCAGGAAGCTGGTGATCCACTGACAGACAGAGGTGGGCACGGAGAGCTGAGTTAGTTTAGGCTGGAGGAGTGATGGGACAATGGTGTTAAAAGCAGAGCTGAAGTCCACAAACAGGATCCTCACATAAGACCCTGGTCTGTCCAGATGCTGGAGAACATAATGCAGTCCCATATTGACTGCATCATCCACAGACCTGTTTGCTCGGTAAGCAAACTGCAGGGGGTCCAGTAAGGGTCCAGTGATGTCCTTCAGAAAAGCCAGAACCAGTCTTTCAAATGACTTCATGGCCACAGACGTTAGAGCCACAGGTCTGTAGTCATTTAGTCCAGTAATTTTGGGTTTCTTTGGGACAGGGATGATGGTGGAGCGTTTGAAGCATGAGGGGACTTCGCACAGCTCCAGTGATCTGTTGAAGATCTGTGTGAAGATGGGGGCCAGCTGGTCAGCGCAGGTTTTCAGACAGGCTGGTGAAACGCTGTCTGGGCCTGGTGCCTTTCTTCTCTTGTTCTTTCTGAAGACCTGGCGCACGTCATCTTCACTGAACTGAATTGCAGGTGTGGGGGAGAGTGGGGTTGATGGAGGTGTGAATGGTGATTTTTCAAACCTGCAATAAAACTCATTTAGATCGTCAGCCAGTTGTTGATTCTCCACAGAGCTGGGGATGGTGTCTTGTAGTTGGTAATGTCTTTCAGACCTTTCCACACTGAAGCTGTGTCATTAGAAGAGAACTGATTCCGAAGTTTATCAGAATAATTCCTCTTTGCCACTCTGATCTCCTTTTCCAGTGTGTATTTGGCCTGTTTGTACAAGACTCTGTCCCCTTTTCTGCGAGCATCTTCTTTGGCCTGACGGAGCTGGCTGAGTTTTGCAGTGAACCAGGGTTTGTCATTGTTGTAAGATAAATGAGTCTTTGTAGGAATGCACAGATCCTCACAGAAACTGATATATGATGTAACAGTCTCTGTGAGCTCGTCCAGATCGGTGGCAGCAACTTCAAAAACACTCCAATCAGTCCATTCGAAACAGGCTTGTAAAGCCCGCTCTGTTTCGGTGGTCCATCTCTTTACAGTCTTTGCTACAGGTTTAGCTGATTTCAGTTTCTGCCTGTAGGTTGGTATGAGATGAACTAGACAGTGATCAGAGAGCCCCAAAGCTGCCCGTGGGACAGAGTGATATGCATCCTTTATTGCTGTGTAACAATGGTCGAGTATATTACTGTCTCTGGTGGGACAAGTAACATGCTGTCTGTATTTGGGCAGTTCACGTGAGAGAATCGCTTTATTAAAGTCCCCGAGAATGATAAGAACAGAGTCCGGGTGTTGTTGCTCGCTCTCTGTGATCATATCAGCGAGTAACTGTAAAGCCGAGCTCACGTGCGCTTGCGGAGGAATGTAGACGCTCACCAGAATGAACGAGCAAAACTCCCGCGGCGAATAGAACGGTTTGCAGTTAATGATGAGTGTTTCAAGATCTGGACAGCACATCTTCTTTAACACCGTTACATCGTGTTCTATTGTGAATAAAATATAAGTTTATGAGATTTTTAAATTATTGCCTTTTTTATTCACAATTTGTACAGTGTCCCAACTTTTTTTTGGAATTGGGTTTGTACTTTCAGCATTTAAAACCAGGCATGTTCTGAATCAACTATTTTTTACTCAAACACCATATATCAAGGAGAAGCCTGTAACAAAGAAACATGCTGAAAATAATCAGAAGGCCAAAATTGTAAGGTAAAATTACATTTCTTGAAATTTTACACAATTCTATGTTGAAAGTGTAGATTGTTGAATTAATGTCTCTAAATTTCTCTAAGCCAAGTGATGAAAAGGAGAATTGTGGCATCAGTGGCACAAATGTAAAAGAAGTGAAGAGAATGAAGTAATTGGCAGAAGTTAATAAAGGCACATCCTCAAAAAAAGGACTCAGCATCCATTCACTAGCCAAAGCCCCAGCACAGTCTTCCAGTAATTCCCGTAATACTTGCCAGGCAGGCTTTCACGTTTTTGAAGAGCAATAGCTTCTCTTCAAAATCCAAGGAAACCACACAAAACTGAGGAAACTGCCGCATTAATCCACACAGCGAATAGGAATCATCCACAAAGCCATTGAAACACAGCCAGCTTCTCATGCTTTAAATAAAACTCAAAAGTGAAAAAAAATCAAGTCTTGTTTCAGTCTGTAGCCCTTTACAGTCTGTTTATTGGCATCTCTGCCTACAGATGCACAGAACAATCATCAACAAGACCTTTTATTTTTGCTTATTAGTATTGTTGAATTGGATCATGGAATGAGTAAATGCTCATATTTAGTCTAGAACTACAATAACCATGTTCACACAGTCAACACAAAGCCTTTGCACTTTTCTCTCTAACTTGCGTTACTTGTTTGAAAAAGTAAATGAATGGCCCAATGTCACAGACAGGGCTTAGCCTAAGCCAGTATTAGGCCTTAGTTCAATTAGGATATTTAAGTAGCTTTTATAAACGTTGTGGTAGATTTCCCCTACGCACCTGACCTAAATTAACTTGGTGTCCCTGACACATACAAGAATTATCCTCAGGTGAATCCCACTCTGCCCGCAAAGGTTGACGCCTAAGTGTAACTGCTCTGACCGCATATGATGCCTAAGAGTTATAGTTACCTGACCGCAATCAACCCCGCCTAAGAGTCTCACTCTGAGTTGAACGTCTCGTCCCCTACGACACTAAACCTGGGAAATAGATTTCAAGTGTCTAAGTTGCAGCGCTGCACAAGAGACACCAGTTGTTGTCCTAGAATATGCTTTAATCATGGCTGGAGGACCTCGTATCAATCACAGAGAATCCCACCAGCAAAAAGAATACAACAGTTTATACAGGATAGGAGCATGGCAAAGCATTCAACAATATGATTGCTTCTCAAACCCTTCTGTTACTAGGTAAAGCAATATCTGCCCAAATCATGTGTTTATTTGTCATTAGTTAGATCGTTGTCCCTAGGTTTCGTTTTCCCTTTTCTTATATTTGGACATGATTAAGACACTGACTTAGACCCAAAGTTTGAGGAGCTTTAGGTTTCAAAAGCATGTAAGTGTTATTGCTGCAAGGAAAAGGAAATGTTATGATTAATAAAAAAAATTCCATCACAACGTACACTAGAATAAAAACATTACTGGTGTGCATCATGAGACAAAACAATGGCACTGACATATTTTAAGATATGTCAGTGCAAGTTGCTTTCAGTTAAAACAGCTCAAACATGCATTTTAGTTCTGCACTAGCTTAAGTCTTGTCTTTGAAACTGGGGGTAAAAGTAATGCATTACTTTACTCGTTATTTGAATAAGTAATCTGATTACATAACTCTAAGTCAGATAAGTCAGTGTAACAAATCTTTAGCGATATTACAAGTATTTAATCAATTTATGGGTGAAATATATGAATCTAATAAATCATAAAGCCTTATGATTAATTATGATACATATATCAACCCAAGAGGGAATTATGCACATATATTGTGAATCAGTTACAATGAATTATAATCAATTACATATATGATCAGTTCTAGTTTAATAGTTGTTTAGAGAAACTATCCAAGTTTGTCCAGCAAACTGTTAGTTTTCTCACAGACTATTATAAAAGGAATGTTATTCTTTGACCACGAGAATAAACTCCTATTATAGCATCAAAGCGTAAAGCCGGACCGAACCTAAAAGTGACTTGATCTTTCTGAATGGGCAGCAGAACAATCAAGCATGAATATAATGTATTTAATATATAAAATTATAAGTACTACACATATATATCGAAAATGAAAGTAAAGTCAAGAAAACAGAGGTGATCAAAACAGTGGCAAATTACAAACAGTTAAACCTTTGAGAGCCAGCAAGGAAACTCAGTACACAAATCTTAAAGGTGCCCTTGAACGTTCTTTCACAAGATGTAATATAAGTCTAAGGTGTCCCCTGAATGTGTCTGTGAAGTTTCAGCTCAAAATACCCCATAGATTTTTTTTCATAAATTTTTTTAACTGCCTATTTTGGGGCATCATTAACTATGCACCGGTTCAGGCTGCGGCCCCTTTAAATCTCGCGCTCCCTGCCCCCCGAGCTCTCGACTGTAATACAGTGCATAAACAAAGTTCACACAGCTAATATAACCCTCAAATGGATCTTTACCAGATGTTCGTCATGCATGCTGCATGCATGCTTCGGATCATGCGAGTATAGCATTTATTTGGATGTTTACATTTGATTCTGAATGAGTTTGATAGTGCTCTGTGGCTAAAGCTAACATTACACACTGTTGGAGAGATTTATAAAGAATGAAGATGTGTTTATGCATTATACAGACTGCAAGTGTTTAAAAATGAAAATAGCGACGGCTCTCTTGTCTCCGTGAATACAGTAATAAACGATGGTAACTTTAACCACATTTAACAGTACATTAGCAACATGCTAATGAAACATTTAGAAAGACAATTTACAAATATCACTAAAAATATCATGTAATCATGGATCATGTCAGTTATTATCACTCTATCTGCCATTTTTCGATATTGTTCTTGCTTGCTTACCTAGTCTGATGATTCTGCTGTGCACAGATCCAGATGTTAATACTGGCTGCCCTTGTCTAATGCCTTGAACATGGGCTGGCATATGCAAATACTGGGGGCGTACATATTACTGATCCCAACTGTTACGTAACAGTCGGTGTTATGTTGAGATTTGCCTGTTTTCCGGAGGTCTTTTAAACAAATGAGATTTACATAAGAAGGAGGAAGCAATGGAGTTTGAAACTCAATGTATGTCTTTTCCATGTACTGAACTCTTGTTATTCAACTATGTCATGGTAAGTTACATTTTTGATTCTAGGGCACCTTTAAAGAAGTTAATACTTACATATAGTTTCGGGTGTTGTCATTTTAGAGTTTCAGAGTGCTCGGTTTGGTAATTGGTCCTTCTTCAGGAGGGTGTTCTTCAGCGGGTTTTTCAAACGAGGTTTAAACTGAAGAGTAATATAACCGGAAAATAAAGAAGAGAGTTCATCTCCTAGGTGATGGAGGATGGCAAAAGCATGACGACAGAAAACTTGTGCAACGAGGAGATGTGTGCCATTGTGTTTTAAGGACAACAATCGGAACGCCTCCTTGGGGCCGTGGACCCGCCAATAATACGAATGTAATGTTTGGCGGGCAAAACCTTTCTTTGTCTTGTCTTGTGGCTCGATTTGCATAATTTATGAAGTATCAGATCAGAGTGTATTTCCTTCACAGTATCATTAAAATAAAACAATGCATTTTACAGTAATGTGACATACATTGTTGAATGAGGCATAAAGAGAGCTTTACAAAGAAACCAAACTTGTCAGGTGGGAAAGGCATAAAAAGGAAGTTATAGTTTACACTCCAGTTTTTTCTTTACAATGACACTAACACAACTACAGCTAAGCTTCTACACTAGGAATACATATATGCAATTTGAAATACAACGGCGGAATACATTCATATTTGCGGGTACAATCAAACAAAAGTTTTACAAAGATTTACAAACAAAAGTTCACTGAGTTGAGGCTTAAACCCAGTTTATGGTGGGCCTGCTAAATTTTGATCCTGTTCAGACTCTACATCAGCTTTGAATGAAGAACTAAGGCGTGAGCCTGAATTATATATGCACATCTTTTATTTATTATAGCTGCGTATGAAAGCTTAAGCAGCTCACTTGATGCCTTGCTGCCCTATCAGGCAATAACTTTGCAGGAAGCATTTGCACATTTCCTTATAAAAATGATTTCAGACAGATTTTGGACAGACTTCTGAGGCAACGTAACGGTTTGATGATATACAGCAAAGAGAGAGCTTTGGTGATAACTATGCAAACATTTAATTACTACTATAGTCATTTCTCTTTATCCTGAAACTGCTAACAGACTTTTAATCTCCCTTAAAACAAGATTTGATCAAATGGTGTTCACCAGATATCGTATAGGTCATACAAGGTCATACAATTTCTCACAAGTAGAAATTACATCAAAAATGGAAAATGTTGGTCAAAAGTGTACAATTACACACAAACTGACCACCAACCACAACTGTCAGGTGCCATCTTTATTTTTTAGCTCAACTTTCAGAGAATGGAATGCACAAGATTGTGGGATATCAAAGACAGCTAAGGATACATCTATGCTGCCTTCAAAATAGGTATCTCAGGAGACCAAGTGTGGGAAGTGAAGCTAACATTGGTTTCAGGTGTGCCCCCTAGTGCCTTGGAATACAGTGATGTGACGTGTAGCCAAGTATGGTGTCCCATACATGAAATTTGTGCTCTGCATTTCACCCATCCAAGTGCACACTGCATAATTATTGAACACACACCCAGAGCAGTGGGCAGCCATTATTGCTGCAGTGCCCATGGAGCGATTAGGGGTTAGGTGCCTTGCTCAGTTGTGGGTAATAAGAGTGGAAGAGAACGCTGTTCATTCATCCCCCTAACCACATTTCCTGCCACTTACATTTCCTTCTGCTGGAACTGAGACTCGAACCTGTGAACTTCAGCTTACAAGTCCAAATCTCTAAACCATTAGGCCACAACTGCCCACCCCAAAAAACAGTGGGACTTGAACCCAGGACTCCAAGATTAAAACACCACAGTTTCGCTCCTGAGTCACTGAGTCTGAGGTTTGAATGTATCCTCCAAAGGCAGCATTTTTCAGCTTTCAGAGACAGCCTATGTATATTTCAGCATGTTTTATTTATTTAATGCAATTTTGCAGACAACCAGGTGAGTGTAGGTTTAAACACTGAAACAGTGACAGATGTAATATGATGCAGCAATGGAGAATAAACTAAAAAGTCATGGCAAAATATCTGCTTAATTGAAATTAATAATCTAGCTTTCTCATGGTTACTGACACTTGAAAACCTATATGGCACTCCCAATGTTTCCTCTCCAGTCACTTTTTTTCTTTTCATTTTTCATTTTTTACTAATTGGACTCAACAGGTTAGAGTCACACTTTATCGGAGCTGAAAAGTATTAGCACAGGTGTTCCACAGGGATGTGTTAATTCTTCTATCCTTTTTACATTGTATACCAACGAGTGTTCAAGTTGTGATTATAATAATTTTCAAATTGAAATTTTTGGATGACACAGCAATCAGTGCCGCGTTAAGCCTTCACGGGGCCCTGGGCAAACGCGATTCTTCCACAGACTTTTTTTAATGCACGTTTTATACTGTTGTGGAAATTTTAATTTTTAATATGATTTTAACCTGTATTCTTGTGACATATGATGCTTATGGAACATGGTATGATGTTGGCTTAAGTGGTAATGTTTAACATAGTGTTAACATAGATGTTAGAAATAGAAAGAGCAAGATATGGTAGGGGGTTGCCGCCGCCACTGGGACAGAGAAAGCTGGAGGAAATCTGGTTGCAGAATTGAAGATGGAGTTTAGCTTAGTGTTGATGGCAAATGTTGTTTAGAGAAACATGTCTCCAACCACTATGATCAATTGATGATGAACAATGCATCAAAAAGGGGAATGGTAACTAATGAATGTATGGCTGAAAATATGCCAGAAAATTTTAAATTAGGTTGGAAGAGCCCATTTTTGGGAATAGAAGGGGCTAAACAACGAGTGGCATCAACAGAATTGTGTGAACATGACATGTTGAACTATTGCAAAGAAATGTTTCCGATCCTGTCTAAAGTTTGTGTACAGGTGAAATCAGCTCAAGAAATTCCAAATCACCACTGAGGTTGGACAATGACACATCGTGGGCTACAAAATGGATCTGTTGTGATAAGATGTTAGAAATTTGCATGCTATATGTCTGTAAAAGGAAGGATGTTATCATTAGTTCTATGATTGGGTGACGTATCTGAATTTGTTGATTGTATGAAGATCAGAAATGAAGAGCATATATGTGACGTAAGAACTTAAATTTACTGTATAAGATACTTTAAGTTGAATATGAATGACTAGTGGTGAACCCTTAAGACTGTGATGTGAAATGAAGTAGAAGTAATGATTAGTTATCAATGAATGATAAGAAGAGGGAATTGTTGTGGAAATTTTAATTTTTAATATGATTTTAACCTGTGTTCTTGTGAAATATGATGCTTATGGAACATGGTATGATGTTGGCTTAAGTGGTAATGTTTAACATAGTGTTAACATAGATGTTAGAAATAGAAAGAGCAAGATATGGTATGGGGACATGCAAGATGTATGTTAAAAACATGTCTGTGCTAACAATGTGTGGAAAGTTACAGCCGCTAAGAGATGTTCCAAATATGGTAAAAGGATAGAGGCTTCGGCCTTGGAGGTTAGAGATATAAAAGTGAGGGGAAGCTTTCGTTCTTGGTCTTACACTCTGCAGCTACTTGTGTTTCTGTATGACCTGTCTGACCTTTCTTGCAAGACATAAAAGCTTTAAAGACAATTGGAAGTGTTTGTCTCTTATGCAGTAGAGTCGGAGTTGATTTTTTTGCCACAACAATACCTAATAAATGTACTATTAGTTTCTTCTCTAAATGTGTTTCCATCACGTTTTGTGTGCATTTTATTTCACTGAATAAAAAGCATCCACCCCAACGAGTGTACGAGTTACATTTATTCACATCTTGTGCAGTATCTTAAAATGTAGCCGTTTTTTGTTTTTTTTTCAGAAAACCAATATGACTCTTTTAAAATTCTGTAATTACTTGCATTACTGCATGCCTAAGTTTCAGAAACACACTTGAAAAAAATGACGATCAAATGCAATAGATCATCAGTAAGTCATGGTAATGGACAATTTCTTTGTCCATGTATTCAGCTTCTTAATGATTTTAGTAGTAACATTTAACATAGATAGGCTTTAGCAAGTTATTGACAACATTATTTCTATTATGCTCCATTTTTATGAACATGCACATGGCTTGTGTCTCGCGCACAGACGCGCGTGCGAGCCTTTAACTATTTGGCTGCGGAAAGATGCGTTCGGCGTGTGCACTGCGCACTATCTAGTGGACTTGTGTTTTCAAGCACTCAGTTCACTTTCGCATGGGCTGTTGTACAGTACACACACGGTCCGTGCCATCACGAAAATTGGCCCGCACGCGGATGGTGAGTGCAGACGTCCATACCGTTCGCGAACCCTCCTGATGACGAAAATTACGCATTGCGAACACCCGAAGTATACCTTGGTGTTAAGTCTATAATAGCGGGCCACCAATCCACCCAGGCCCATATGCATATGCATACCCAGACGCTATACGCCACTGTCCTAGTTGTATTTCCTGCGTGCGTGTCCGCTGTGCCTGTGACTCTTGATTCGGGTGTGTTATGACGATGCGTTTTAAAACACAAAAGAGGATTGTCTCGGGGGCCCCCCAGTGTTCGGGGCCCTGGGCTGCAGCCCATGTCGCCCATTAGGATAACATGGCCCTGACAGCAATACTTAGTCTTCTCTATGAGAATAATGATTTGTCAGTTTACTTTGCAGAGGTATCAAGGTGTGATATAAATCATCTTATTTTAAATACAAAAAAGACAGAGGAGATGATTTTGGACCCTAGATCAATAGGTGATCATCACTCACCAGTGTTTATCCATGAAACATCAATGAAGCAAGTGTGCTCTTACAAGTTGGTATCTATATGGATAATACACCTTGGGGGATTCTTGTGGATACAATTTGTTCTCGTGTGCAGCAAAGATTGTATTTTTTT